>NC_141603.1:4000306-4301556 GCF_047967505.1 Dipteris shenzhenensis | reverse complement strand
ACAAGGTTTGTGTGATACTAGGAAATGGAAATTAGTTTGGTTGTATCTCAATAAATTACAGCCTCACATTGTAGCTCTTCAAGAGCACAATCAGCACATGTATGCAGGACAGCATGGACACTTTCATGGTTATGATATTTTCTATGCTGGACAGCATTCTTTTACAGGAGTTGTCTTTCTGGTGAGACATGAATTGCAGCCTGCAGTGGCTTTTAATGTTATCTATGGAAGATGGATTGTTGTGCAATGCTTGATTCAAGGAGAGGTTTTTGAGTTTGCTTCAGTCTATGCTCCACAATCATCTCATGCTAGAGGCAAAATTTGGGAGGACATGCAGAGCTATCCCTGGCGTTATCATGCATTCATATGTGGAGATTTCACGCCTGGATCATTGGTACAAGGTTAATCCACAGCATTATGACAATCTTACTTCAAAAATGTGGGTGGATTATACCTTTCTGCATTCGGATCATGCTCCTATCTGGCTGAGATTATCATTGCATGATATACCAGATGATCGATTATCTCGTAGGAGATTTCACGCCTAGATCATTGGTACAGGGTTAATCCACAGCATTATGACAATCTTACGGGGTGGATTATACCTTTGTGCATTCGGATCATGCTCTTGTCTAGCTGAGATTATCATTGCATGATATACCAAATGATCGATTATCTCACAGAAGGTTGCTCATTGTAAACAACAGTTACTTGCAGCATAATGTCTACAAAGACATGGTTTCTAATGCATGTCAGCCTCTTTCCTCTCAAAGCCTTATTGATATAGATTATGCTTGGGATGCTTCTGTTGCTCGCATGCAATCTGTTATCAGGACCTATGGTAAGAATTACATGAAGACTATGCGGGCAAATGTAGCTCAAGCAAAACAAACTTGCCAATCTTTAACTGAGCTCAACCATTTTCGGCCTCTCTCCATCAATGAAAGCTCTTCTTTATGTCAAGCTCGACATTGTCTCCAAAATAATGATCACAGGAAAATCTCTAAGAGGGAGACAAGATCAAGACAAAAGGCCTTCCTGGATAAAGGATGCCCGTCTAAAGAATTTTTTAAAAGTTTGCATTGCAAGAGGAAATCTTCAAATATTTGTCGTGCTCATATGCCTGATAGGGTTTGGACTTCTTCAAGAGCACAACTTGCTGCAGCATGTGTTGATCATTTTCCGCGCCAGTTTGGGATGGCATATCTCCCTTCACAAGATGTCCTTCAAGCCAGGAATGCTCTCCTTCAATATGTTTCTCCCATTGTCTCTCCTATGCAGGCTACTGAACTGGAAATGTCTTTTACTGAAACAGAGTTTACTGATGCTTTAAAATCCTGTGGCAGATGGAAATCTCCAAGATGAGATGGTCTCACAGTTGAGTTCTTTCTTGCATACTAGGACATTCTTAAGCTACCTCTTTTATGCATGATCAATTATGCTTGGGAAAATCAACATCTAACTGATTCATGGAAAAAAGGGATTGTCAAGCTCATTCTGAAAAAGAATAAATGTGAATCCCTGGCTGATTGGAGACGAATTACCCTTATGCCTGTTGTTTACAAGACCATCACCAAGATGGTAGTTAATCGCATTAAAGGGTCTCTGCGAGATGGCCTTCATCCTGCTCAATATGGATTTGTTCCAACTTCCTCGACAGCATATTACAGATAATATTGCTAATGCATATGTCAGTATAGAATATGCCAAATATACAGAGCAGGATGTTTTACTATTACAGGTTGACATTGCTAAATCTTTTAACACAATTCAATGGGATTTCATTTCACAGACTATGTGTGTCTTGGGAAAACTGCAGAATATTATTTAATGGCTTTACAGTGACTGTAAGATTGCTTGCATACTCTCGAGAGATATTTCGGAAGCATGGACTCTCCAGTGCTCAGTTCCGTCACGGCTGTCCACTTAGTGCATTGCTTTATGCTATTGCTATTGCTACTCTCGGGAGATATTTCGGAAGCATGGACTCTCCGGTGCTCAGTTCGTCAGGGCTGTCCACTTAGTGCATTGCTTTATGCTATTGCTACCCATCCCATGCCTCAGAATATGGATCATCTGGTGGCAATAGATAGACTTCATGGTTTGGACATTCCTGGCAGTGGTACGTTGATTGCTCAAGCATATGCTCCTACCACTTTTGGCTTGTCATCGTATTGCTCCTACCACTTGTCGACGTTGCTTCTCTTTGTGGGAGTCTATCCCTCATCTGTTCCAGCATTGCCATGTATCTAGGGACTTCTTACTTCACTTGCAGCTAAGGCTTCAAACTCGTTTTCCGAGTGCTTGTTTCGGCAAGCTTTATTGGTTGTTTGGCTTTCATCCTCAAAGGCAAGGATATTATTTGTTCTTTTACTGGTTTCGCTATTGGGCACTCTAGACCCTAAGTGGAAGGACCACAATCATCGGGTCTTTCCCTTGTTATATATCACTACTTCCACGCTTCTCTCAGGTAATCATTTCACGATTGTCTTCACACGCGAGAACTTGACTATCCTACCTTCTTGACATACAATGAGATCTTTTAATACATATACCTTTGTAAGACTAGAATAAGTTCTAAAGATCAAAAATCTACAAAGAAAATAAAAGAGAAAATGAAAGAGAAGAAAAATCAGGTAAACAAAAACTTTTATGAAAAACAAAAGGAAGACATACTTAGCAAGCAAAGCAACACTTATGTCGTCATCAGTGCCCAAGCATAAGCAGCTATACTGGGTTTCTAAAGACCCACGGAGTCTCTTGGGCAAACAATGAGATCTTTTAATGTTTGTACTTGGCTGTTCCTTGCTTTGGGACTACTTTTTGTAATATAATGACAAATAGCTTTCACACACAAACAAGTGTGCGTGCGCGCGTGTGTGTGTGTGTGTGTGAACTATGCGAGCTTTGCAGTTTGGACCAAAAATGCAGCAGGTTATTTACTGGCTTTACAAAGATAGCAATGCAGCTTGCATTCTTTCTGGGGATATCTCTGATGAGTGGACTCTTCATTGTTCGGTCCGCCAAGGATGCCCTCTCAGTGCTTTACTGTATGCCATTGCTACTCATCCTATGCTGCAATATATTGATCATCTTGTGGCTACAAGATCACTTCATGGCTTGGAATTGGATGCTAATCGCAGCATGGTTGCTCAAGCTTATGCTGATGATTCTTTCTTTACCCCGAAGGTTACACCCCATGGCTCTATAGAGCCTCCTCAATGACACCTCTCTACATGAAAATATGATCCATCATAGCATGGTTTGCTCGGATGATCCCAATCATGCTCATGATCTCCCCTATCCACCCAACCATCATCTTGACTCTGCCTGATATTTGCTTGTAGAATGTCTGGACTGCCTAGATGATGTCCCCACTATACCTGAGATCATGTAGTGCTTGAAAGGTCATTTTGACTCTCCCTGATATACACTCATAGAGTGTCTAGAATGCCTAGATGATGTCCCCACTATACCCTAGATCATGTAGTGCTACTGTGGCACTATGTCAAAAGCTTTGTAAAAAACACTAAGAAACAGCTCTCTATTTCCATGCTCTAGCCTCCTCAATGACACCTCTCAGCGTGAAAATATGATCCATCATAGCATGGTTTGCTCGGAATCCTGCATGCCCAACCACTATAATCCCAATCATGCTCATGATCTCCCCTATCCACCCAGCCGTCATCTTGACTGTGCATGATATTCGCTCATAGAATGTTTGGACTGCCTAGATGATGTCCCCACTATACCCTAGATCATGTAGTGCTTGAATAGTCAAGACCGTGGCACTGTGTCAAAAGCTTTGCATAGAAATAGTGAACTCTCTACTTCCCTGCTCTAGCCTCCTCAATGACGTCTCAGCATGAAAATATGTTCCATCATAGCATGGTTTGCTCGAAAGCCTGCATGCCCGACCTCTATGAATCCCTCATGCTCCGCAAATAGACTAACCTAAGTGTCAAGTGTTGATCCAAGAATATTGGGCATGACACCCGATCATGATGGTCCTGCAGTTTTTTTAACTAAACCCCATACCTTATGGATGAGGACTAAGTTCTTAAGCGTCCATATGTGAGGGAAACCGGTGCAAAGCAGTTCGTTGAATAGCTTTGCTAAGATCAAGGCTAGGGTGCTAAAACCATGCGCAATATATTTAGTGCATAGCCCTCATGATCTTTGGCACAACTCTACAGCAGCATTCTGCCCCAATGACCTGCAACAGACGACCTTGTGAGGGCCGTGGCCATCGACTCGTACGTCGCCATTCAGCCCGCAGCAAGCAGCAAACAAACCCGCCATCCTGCGGATCTTCTGCCCGCTCCTCTTTTCGCTCTTCTACCCGCCTTTGCTGCCCTACCACGAAACTGCCCACGCAGCTCTTGCTGACCCGAAGCTGCCCACGCTGCTGCTCCAGCTCTTGCCCACGCTGCAGCTCCTGCCCACGCAACTGCTGCTCTACGCTGCACCTCTCTGCCCACGCCGCTGCTCCTGCAACAGTCGTCTTTCAGTCGCCACAACTCAAGCCCAGCATTTCTGCTCCATGATGACCTGAAGAGCGGCTTGTTCCAGCCCATTTCTGAGCCCAAAACTCTAAATTGCGATTTTCAAGAATTTTGCCTCATTTTGGGTGAATTTGTTGGGGCTTTTATGGTCTGAAGCTTCCCTAGTATTGCTAGAACACTATGCTCTAGGAAATTTTGAAAAGCCCCAATTTTCTGCAAACCCTAATTTTGCAGCAACCCTAACCCAAAATTTAGGGCTTTTCTGTCGTGTGTCTTCCTTAGGCATAATTGAAGCTTCTACCATGTAAAATTTGGGCTTTTTTTGCAAAATTTGAGTAAACATCGTAAGGGATTCAGACACTGGCTGTAATAACAGCTAAGACCTTCCCACCAATGGATAGCATAAAAAACTCCTCGTTCATCGAGAAATTCTCAGGGAGCAATTTCCCAACTTGGCAAACGAAACTCCGGCTTCTTCTTATGGAATATCACGAATGGCAAGGAGCCCAAACCCCAAAGTGATGATGCTCGAATCAGTTGGTGGGAGAACCAAAATGATAAAGCAATGGCTATCATTGGCCTAGCTCTAGCTGACAACCTTATCCACCATGTGGATTTTGATAAAACTACAAATGACGTTTGGGAAAAATTAGAGAATTTGTTAGGAAATAAGATCAATAATTCCAAAGTATTTCTCAAACAAAAACTCTTCAAGCTCAAGATGAAGGAAACTGAAACCCTCAATGAACACTTGAGCAATCTTGGGTCAATTCTCCAACAATTATCTACCATCCGAGCCATTGTTGAAGATGATGATCAAGTTGCTGTACTTCTCTCAAGTATTGAAGACATTTCCAAGTACAATGAGATCCTTGCTGTCCTAAGAGTCAGCCGCAATATGAGCTTTAAGGATATGGTAGCTCATCTCATTGATGAGGACCGTAGGCTTACAGAGAAAGCAGAATCTTCCTTTGAATCTGGCAAAGCATTCTTTCTCAAGAATAAGCCCAAGAAGAAAGGAAAAACTCTTAAATGTAATTATTGTCAGAAGCTTGGCCATCCAAAGGATCGTTGCTTCAAGAAGATGGCAAAGGTACGAGCCAAAGAACATGCCAATCTGGTTGCGGAGCAGAGCGAGGACGAAGATGATGAAGCTACACCTTCTGAACCTGAGGAACAAGCCTGCACTGCTCACTTATTTCCATGTACCCAGTTAGGAGACAAGGGGGTTGTTATGTCTTTCCTTTATCAGGCCTGGCCGAGTTCCAGGATGTTGGTGTACTCCCTAGACCTATGAGTTGGTCATGCATCCATGCTCAGATTTGAGTCTCTAATCACGTTGACACCTAAGCCATGAGAGTGCTTGGTTCAACCTCTGAATTATGCTCAGCTGTTAGCTTCTGAGATTGCCTGGGATGCACAGTCTGGATGATGTCATAGTTTCTCACCCTAGCTCCAAAGGGGGGTTTGTTGGAATCAAAGTCCTAGTGTGTGTGGTCCTAGAGTCCTAGGAGTGTCCTACAGTTGTGTGAGTGTGAAGAGTCTTGAGGCCACATGTGCCACCTCATGTGGTAGGTGTGATTCCTCCCCTAGATTATAGGATCTAGATTCTCTTGTGTGTGACCTCATCTATGAGGTGTCTGTGGGGGAAGATAAGGCTTGCCCAGCCTATAAAAGAGGCTATGTACTTGCTGTGATAACACAATCTATCAATATCAGTTCGTGCCTCAGCTCTTGTCTCCAATCATGTGTCTCTCACCCTCTCCCCATTTTCAACATTATTTCAGGCATAAGGGCTCCAAAAAAATCATAACTAACCTTTTAAGCCGCAAATTGACAAAAAGATGTCGGGCTGAGGCTCGGGTAAACATTTTAAAGCCACACTGCAAATTAAGGAATGAGCTAATTAATGTTCTCAGAATTACAGTGGAACCAGAATAAAACATATAAAATGCTAATTAATGTTCTCAGAAGTATGAATAAAAAGTATAAAAATGCTACTCTTAGCGTTGCAAAAACAGATGGTATGACGGCCTTTACTTGAGAGTCTCGAATTCCTCTCCCAGCAACAAGCAGCACACAAAGATGAAACCCTTTCATAAGAAAATTCCGGTACCATTTTCTCTGAGACAGACACCACAAAATGAATCTGTCAACAAGTTGAGATTTGCAGATGATAAGGAAACATTAACAAGGAATCTACAGTCATAATGCAAAGCTTCTGATCAACTATCACTGTTAAAAACTCTGCTGTCAGGAAACAGTGAAATGCAGCTGCAAAGTCTTAGAGCCTACAGTTGACAAAGCTTGCTTCTCAAGGTGAGCCCGCGACCCAAACACCACTGCGGATGAATCCCCCAATCCTTGAGATGATTTATTGTCAGTTGCTGATCTTCTTTTAGCAGCTTGCTGCTCTGCCATGTTTTTTATCTGCTAACAATGCACATAAGTCTACAGAGCTCAGACTTGTAGCGGTCAGATTGACACTGAATTCTGATGATAATGGCCTAATAGACACATTTATGTGTTCAAAAATAGAGCCAAAACTGCTATTAAATCATATTTAAGAAGACATTCCAAAGAATCATTATGAATTAATGGTATTCAAAGAACACACCTCATCTTCCAGCTTCTCTAAGTCTGTAATTTTGGTAGCCCCATCAGCATCAAGCATGAGAAGGAGATTACCACGTGCACAAAGCATTCCCTTTAGAATGAATAATTGCATATGAATCAGGTCAAATGGCATGTTCAGATGTTAGGTATATTCCCCAAAAAAAAATCATACATTGAGAGAGATTTCAACATCATCACAGGAAACTGTACCTTGTAACCACATATTATGCATAGACAAAAAGGGCTCCAAGCCAGAAAATATATTTTATATATAAATGAATAGAACTTAACAAGAAGATACTTTATGCTCAGACAGAGAGGGCTCAAAGCTAGGGAAGATCCTTCTTATGCCAGATATATTCATAAATACAGAACTAAACAAATCAAACACCATCAGAAGACTCCAAGCATTCTTCCTAAAATTTCCTACAAAACCAATAGTTGCACAACCTTTCTGACAGCTGCGCCTTTGCCAGAATTTGCACCTTGCTTGATCACCCTGACATGGTCCAAAGTGTGCCTTCTGACATACTCAAATGCAACTTTCACTGTATTGTCTGTGCTCCCATCATCCACAATAACGATCTGTGCCACACACTCAAACAAGTATCCGAAGTTGACTGCCAAATGAAAACTTGTGCAAAACTTGTTGAAAAGAATACCACAAGAAACTGTTTAAACAGTGTCCTTCAATATGCCTTCTCTAACATCATATTTAAAGGAGTAAATCACACCCCCTCCCTAAGAGAAAAAAAAGCAGGAAATGGATTTAACCTATTTAAGCCCTGATAGCAAGAAGCTTCACAGCCATCGAGTGAAGCTCTCTCCCTTTGCTAGTCAAATCATTCTAGCATTGCAGATTGATACTCACTGTCAGATTTCTAAATGTGCACAACAGCAAGCTCTGAGTTTGAACTTTGTACTGATCCAAGTCAGCCAAAATAACAAGTTCCGTTCAAGAGCTGAGCACATGATGAAAGACGGGCATGACATCATATGCAAACGTGAGTCACAAATACAATGATAAACGGGTGATCAATGCTCTTTAAGTTGAATCCGCCTTCGCTCCTGTATGTACATCAGAACCTTAAAAGCAAAATACAATACACTCAAAGTTTGGTGGAAAGATGAAGACATCATGCAGCAAGGTTTTTAGTCTGTTGCTGCTTGTCCCACCTGATCCTGCGTGTAGACAGCTGCTGGCTGGTTGGTCATGGTGCTTCACGACTCACGAGTCATGGGGGCCCCTGTGCTTGAACTTAATTGCATACAACGACTGACGATTGCATGTAACTTTCTTGAACTGATGAAGCAAAATCTACTTGGGCTCGACCACCTCTGCATCATCAACAATCTTGGGCTGCTCCATATCTGGAACCACTGTTAGTGCCGGACCCACATATGGCTTGAGCCACGACACATGGAAAACTGGATGCATGGTCCATGTCATAGGTAGCTGCAACTTCATGGCCACATCATTGATAACCTCAATAATGGGAAAGGGCCAAAGCTTCGATGTGAGAGCTTCGGGCACTTCCTCCCAATCTTCTTGAGTCGCTTCTTCATGATCCGAAGATAAACCCAACGCCCTTCCTTGTAACCCGCATCACACCTCTGCTTGTTGGCTTGTGTTTGGTAGGCCTCCTATGCTTTGGCAATGCGGTCTTTCATGGACTCCATGATCTGCTCATAAGTCTCTGTGATGCGATCGAACTGGTACACCTTCATGAACTCCATGATCTAACATAAGTCTTGGTGAGAGGGCCTTGAACTTCTTGCCGAAGGCTGCTTCAAAGGGAGTCCTACCCACATTGGAGGAATGGGTGTCATTCAAGATCTAATGGTAAACACTACTCCCAACGAGACTATGCATCTGCAACATAGCACTTCAGAATGTCAAATGAAAGTTGGTTTAGACTTCTGACTGGCCATCTGGCTGCAGATGGAAGCTGCTGGAAAAGCTAAGCTTTGTACCAAAGTTGTCGAAAAGGGATTCATGGCGAACCATTTTTTATTAGCTTTTGCATGGCACATCACTTCTTCCTAATGCTTATCACAATCATGCATTGGGTCACCTCAAAAGATTGATACGAAACCATCTTTGGTCTATATCTGATGGCAAACATGACACAAAGGCCACGGGATGGCTCGGAGCACCATCATCTTGCCTAGACATAATTGGGATCCTCAACATTATTGATCCTGACATTTAGTGCAAAGCCTTGCTAGGTAAGTTGATCATCACAAAACTCTTTCCTAGCAATGAGCCTTGGAAGGACTTCTTTACGCAGTGAAATTCACGGCTGCACTTCCCACAAACACGATGATTAGATCCCAAGCACAAGATGGATGTTCATGGATGCCCACATTAGACTCATCTCCTCTCTTGGCAACGGTTAACATAGCCTGGCATCAAATCAGAGTATCCCTCTCACAGATAAGAGGGACTAACAGTGCATTGCGGGGAATGAGTACTTTGTTGATTACTTAGGATGTCAACCAGGCTCTTCAGGATACATGCAATGGTCGAGGGGACACCGTGAGCGCCTATAGGGTCTTCAAAAGAATTACTTTCGCCGGAGCAACACATTCTCACATAGGACTTATGGGGCACTCACGACATACCTTACATATTGATGCAACTATCCCTCGACTAACTTCACGGGACCGCTCACTGACCGGACAAAAGTAAATAAATATACGTTCACTTGGCTAGGTATCTTCTCAAACATATGAGTTGCTTTACTCATTTGAGTACTTTGGGACTAGGGAGGCAAGACAATCATTTACGCATTTGAGACCAACAAAACAAGAGCAAATTGAGGATGCCATTTCTCCACACGATCAGAGTTCCTCACTTCAATAATAGGCGATAGTACATAGATCATCACCCCTCTCTTGTCACCAATAATCCATGGTGTTGCCACTAGCTCTATGGTGGATGCCCTCTTCAGCACCTACCACAAGAGAGTAGCGATGGATTGATGCAATGCCTCCCCATAAGACACTCTCCTTCTTCAACTACATGGTTAAAATGTTAGACGAGCCCAAATTCGGAGCTTAAAATGGATACCTACCCCAAGAGAGAGACCTTTGGCACTACCCTACCGATGCAGATCCACATAAACCTCCATGTTCATTTGGCTCTTCTAGCCCAATGGACTCTTGGTCAACACCTTTCAACAAATCTCTAGTGCGGATCCTAGATGCGCAAGCTGCTACAGCACAAGAGTCCATTCAACATTGGATTTGGGGTTGCAGAGAAGCCCAAAGGATTCAGCAGAGCATTGCACACGTGCTTGGCTCAATGAGGAGAGGCATTTGCTACATCACTCAAGGTTCAGTGGCCTAACTCACATAGTCAATTCCTCATGTATTCTACAAGGAAGCAAATCCGGACAAGGCCATTTTGATCCAGACGGGAGTCCCTCATCTTTCACCCTAGATGCAATACCAATATCTATGCATAGACCTCATTCTCCTTCCTGGGAGATTATTGTGAGTCTCATTGCACGGCAAGTATGGAGATCTAGATGTACAAAGGCTATAGATCGGACTAAAAAGCTTTGCCAGTCAGTCACTCTCAAGTATCTAGCAGGACATTATATACACCTTCTAACACTTGGGGTAGGATTCGAGGCTCCTACCATGCCACAGTGGCCAAGAGAACTATTTTCATGAGAAAGACCATGGTTCATTTTTCATGTCACGGGGGCGTAAAATTCTAAGTACTTTAATGTACTACAAGACCGTGACAACTTTGGTTTTAAAAGTCCAAGCGTGGGCTTCATAATGTGTAATTAAACGAGGCATGGTGCCTAGCACATAAGCGTAATTAATCCCTAGGCCGCCAACATCTGTGACAAAATCAAGGGAGCAAGTGCTAAAACTTGGACATATTTGAGGAGAGTGAAGAATAGCCTTCGTCCAGATGAGGCTATACTTCCGGTCCTTATCACCCCTTGTTTTCTGGTCGGGTGAGCTCTCTTTTGTCCCGACTCCACCACAGCTTGGCTTGTGCAAATCCACTGCCATTGAGAACCCCCACCCCGCTTGGTGGCTCAACGTGGCCCCCCTAGAGTTCCAGGTGGCTCTAGTGCCTTCTACAAGCTCCTTTGCCATTCCTGGACCTTCCTGGGCCTTCTAAACTTCACATGTGTGGTTTTCTCTCTCATCTTCTCCCTTTGTTGAGATTTTGGACTGGTTTTTCAGCCTCCTTCAGCTGAATTCCGTTTTTCTTCATAACTCCTCACCCGTTTGGATTCCTCGACTTCCGTTTGGCCCGATGGCTTCCCCTCTGCCTCCCCTTCGTAGTGATATGCTTTTCTGTCCGTGCGTTTGGTAGAACGGGCAGAGCTGAGCACTTCTTTTGCTGGTCGAATTTGCAAAAGTGGATTTTTCTGGACCTTTTTGCTTCTACCGCCTCCTGGGCCTCTCCTCTTGCAAAGCTACAGCTTTCTGTTGAATTTCGAGTGGTCCCACGCGCTGGTTGACTGGTTTTTCTCAATTTTGGAGGACTTTCCGGCGATGAAACTTCTCCAAAACCTTCTCAATGCATTCCTCTCTGAAGCACGCTTCTTTTGAGCCCAAGAACTCCCACTTCTTCACAACAGAAGTGCTTCTTTTTGCATTTTTCAGTGGAATTCTTACTGGTCGGCTCTTGTAAATGCTCTTTCTTCATGCCTTTGCACTCCTCTTTGGCTGAGAATGCAATTGGGCATTGGCTACTATGTCCTCTTGGCGATTGAGGACTTGGTTCGAGTTTTCAGGGCTTGGTGAGTGGTGATTTTGCTACTGCAATTTCCTTTTGCCATAAGCTATTGGTTGGCCTCGTGTGCCGCCTCTTTCTTGGCTCACAAGTGCCCAGGCAGTGCTACATGAGTCATTCTTTGGTTGGGTACTTTGCTGATTTTATTTTGGAGCTTTGAAAAGCTTTGTAAATGCCATCTGGAAACCACTCAAAGAGAGTGCAACTGGGGTGCAGTGTGATTGCATCTGGACAGCCAATGGAATTGCACTCGGAAAAGAGAATGCCTTTGGGGTTAAGCCTATGGGTTAAGTGCACTTATGTGATGGTGTTCTATGCTTAAAAGCCTTGCGAAGGCTTAGTGAATTGGGGCTGCGTGCTCAGTTGCAGGGAAGGTTTCCGAGATGCAACTTGTAATCATTTCACTGTGAAATATAAAGAAATACCGAAAGGGGCGCCACGGTGTTTGGGGCCAATCGGGTGCACTTGTCTATGTCTGTTGAGCAGAGGCATTCTAGCCTCCATCCCTTTTTCAGTGGTTTTGTTTGTGAACAAATGGGTAAATGCCAAATGGTGATCATGCAATGGTTAATGGTTGTGATATATTCTTTGTGACCTGTAAATAAGTGCTGAAGTGATTAAAGGTTTAGTTCCACTGCCCTCTGAGTGATTAGAGGCCGGTTTCATTGGTTCCATTGCCGGGATACCACACACTCTTTCTCAAGAGGTGGGCCTCGGTAGTTTGGTGGAAGGATATCTTTGCTGCACTTTTTGACAGCTGAATATTACAACCATAAACATGGTGAGTACCCATGAGCAAGAGAGCTCCACAACTCCTCAAAGGAGAAGGCGGAAAAGCCTTAATGATCCAGCTAGTGTACAGCTGCAGGGAGCACAACAAATGCCTTTTGAGCAGGCCACACATGAAGCTACAACTGAGCTCAACGGTGATACTAGTTCTAGCAGTGAGTCAGATGATGCTACTATGTTGAATGCACAGCTTGCAAGTGCAGTGACTGCTTTGACTCAGCTGGCTCAAAATTTGGCTCACATTGTGCAAACACATGCCAAGAAGAAGAAGAAATCAAGAAAGCACAAGCACGGAAAGAGTGAGTACACACATGCATCAGCTTCTCATGGCGGACCGCACACTCATGCATCAGTTTCCCATGAGGGACAGCCATCAAAAATGACTCAGAAAGTGACTTCCAAGAGAGAGGAATCACCCAAAAGAGCACTTGAGAAAGAGGTACAAAAAGTACAGCCAGTGCAACAGTATGAGCAGCCAGCACAAGGCCTTGGTTTGGGTACTTCTACTCCTCAAAATAATAATGTGCAGTCCATAAATGTGGCTCAACCACCTCAGCCGTATTTGAGGCAGCAACCTGAATATTTTGGTACAGATTCTATCTTTGATGCTATGTTGATTGCACCGCCAATTGGGCATAGAAAGCAAGCCATGTATGACAATGTGGGAATGAAGCCAGGCATGCAAGCCACATCATATGCTCCCATGCCTAATGTTCAGCCAAGCATGGCTCTCCCTAGTGAAGGGAATGCTGCAAATATACAGCCATCTTTGGGACCGCCAATATCAAATGTATATAAAGAATTTAAGGATGGTGGTTCTCATGTCAAGTTTGATACATATAATGGAGTACAAGACAGGTACAAGGCCCTCACATTCCTTCAACAGTTTGATACTGCATTTCTTGGGGGTTTGTTTACGGAAGCATCCAAGATGAGGAAGGTTGCCACATTTTTGAAAGGCAATGCACTTAAGTGGTACACCAACCTTATGCTTCATGGAGATGCACCTGCTACTTGGCTGGAATTTAAGCAAGTGTTCTCTTCTACTTGGCTTACTCCAACTTTTGAAGTTGAAGTACTTTCACACTTGCATGACTTGTCATACAAACTTTGCAAGAATCTTGATGATTACACCCAGAGGTTTTGGGATGTTTTGCTGCCATTGAGCTCTTACAGGCATGTTTCTTTGAAAGAGCAAATAGAGAGGTACTGTTGTGGATTGCCTAGTGAGCTACGTGATTATTGCATCAAAACCAAGGTGGGTTCTATGACTCAATTAATTGAGAATGCAAGGACAGCATATGCATGGATGCAGGAGAAGAATTTGGGCTTTATGGACAGCAAGAAAGAAGACAACAAACAAGCTACCAAACACCAGGATAAGGACATCAAATCTGAAAATAAAAATTATGGCAAACGACCCTTTCAAAAGGGAGGAAAAGCCCAATTCAAAGCTGGTCAAAGGCGTGGACAGCCTAATAAACAGCCCTGTACCAAGTTATCTGATGATGAGAAAAAGTCACTCATGGAGCAAAACAAATGTTTTATATGCAAAAGAGAGGGACACCGCTCTTATGATTGCCCATTCAAGAAAAGAGACAGGTTGGATGATGATAAGAATGGTGATAAACAGGCTGATCGGAAGGGCAAAAAGCCTAAACCTTCCGCACGACTTCTTCCAGAGGTGATTGGGAGTTTGCCACATGCACATGATGAAGCGGAAATGAAAAAGACTGAGATGTGCAAAGCATGGGGAAAAATCAGAAATCAGAATTGTTTGTTTTTCTTTGATTCTGGGGCAAAAGCAAATTTCATAACTCCTGATATGGCAGGAAGGCTTGGCATCAAGCCTGAGGAAATGGGGCCATCCGGCATGTGTGATATGGCCAACCCTGAACTCAACACTCCTGTCACTCCTATCATTGGCAAGTTGAGGATGCATATCCAAGGATATCAAGATGCAGAGGACTTCTACATTATGCCTTTGCCAGAGTGTGATGCTTTGCTTGGGATGCCTTGGATGTACAGGGTGGGGGCTGATGTGCAGATGAGAAACAATAAAATTTCTTTAACTCATAGAGGCAAAAATCATGTACTTGATGTAAAGTTGAAAGGGGAGTCCATCCCTGTAGTTTCAGCTTCTTGTATTTCCAATGTAATAAAGCGTCATATTTCAGCGTACTTGATTTTTGTCAAAGAGGAAAGCCAACCAGTTCAGGAAGGCTCTACTCTTTCTGCTTTAGATAGAGAAAGGGCTGCTTTTATTTCAGATTTTCAGGATTGTTTCTCAGATGCACTTCCTTAAGAATTACCTCCCAAGAGGCCCGAGGATCATCAAATTGATATAATTCCAGAAAGCTCACTGCCTAATATACCTCCCTATCGTGTCAGTAAGGCACAACAAGAAGAGATAATGTCACAAGTGAAGGAACTCTTGGAAAAGGAATTAATACAGCCAAGTAATTCTCCTTATTGTTCCCCTGTGTTGCTTGTGCAAAAGAAGGATGGCAGTTGGAGAATGTGTATTGATTATAGGGCTTTGAATAAAGTCACAATTAAGAACCGTTTTCCAATTCCACGCATTGATGATATATTGTATCAGTTGGAAGGTTCCTCAATGTTCAGTCGTATTGACCTTAAAAGTGGATACCATCAGATAAGGATACGGCCTGAAGATGTCTACAAGACTGACACATCCCAGCACTCCTGAAACCCCTGATCTGCAAAATAACCACACACAACATCAGAACTGAGCAGGCTGCTCACCACCCAACCGTGACATCTACGGGATATGATCCCGAATCAGAAGATGTCCCCCCGAGCCACGAGCTGAGCTACTGGCACGAACTCCCAATCAGATCCCAAACCAGCCTGGTGTCCCATACCACCAGGTGGCGCTGTGAAGCCCTGGATCTGCCACTGGGCCTTGGGCTACGCTAAGATGCAGGCGCGCGTCCGCGACACAATCCAGGATCAGACCTAGCACCTAAGAACGAGACTTGCTCCCAACTGCACACTGAGAACTGAACCCCCTAGGCCTCTTTTATAGACTCGGGCCCCAGCGCCAAAAATAGCGAAGACCTATAAATAGTTCGTACCCTTGCCACTCAACCCGAGAATCAAGCCTGCCTAGCTCTAAGCCTCCCCAGGCTAACCTGAGCTAGTTCTGTGTACCTAGTACACGTCAGATACCGATCCGTGCACATGACATACTCCCCCTCCTCTAAGAACTCACTCCTGAGTTCGCTAAGAAATCGGGAAATGTTCTTTGGAGGTTTTGTAATGTCTCCCATGTTGCATCCTCCTCAACACGATCCTTCCACTTAATCTTGTATTCCGTGATAGTACGATTTCGAATCTGTCTTTCACGGAATTCAAGAATAGATTCAGGTTCGTGAGGAATAAAAGTTAAATCTGTAACTTCTATAATCTCATGAGGAGAAACAATTTGATCATCTGCACCCAATACTTCTTTCAGTCGACTGACATGAAAGACTGGATGTACTTTAACATCAGGAGGCAATTCTAGTCGATATGCAACTGGTCCAATTCTTTTAATGACCTTGAATGGGCCACAGTATCTGGGGGATAATTTCGGAACCAAACCAGTACTTAGGCTCTTGGATTCCTTAGGAATTCTCAAATATACCATCGTTCCTTCAGAGAACTCTCTAGGTGAACGATGTCTATTAGCATAAAATCTGTCCCGATCTTGGGCACTTCTAATAGACTCCTTGGCAAACTGCAACATTTCCTGCATGTCTTGCAAGAAGTTCTTAGCAGCATCATTTTGAATCCCTTTTAAATTCTACCATAACTGGTGACTTAGGTTGAAACCCGTACATAAGCATAAAAGGACTATAACCTGTACTAGAATGCTTTGCACCGTTGTAAGCAAATTCAATCATGGGTAGATAATCTTCCCACGAAGACTGTCTCTTAGATACATATGCCCGAAGCATGTCTTCAACCAACTGGTTGACCCTCTCTGTACTGCCATCAGATTGTGCATGATCCGAGGAACTCATACTTAGAGTAGTTTCTAACTTCTCAAATACAAGTGTCCAAAAGTTACTTGTAAACTTTGAGTCCCTGTCACTGACTATGTCAGATGGCAAACCATACAGCTTGAACAAGTGGTCCACAAACTCGTGAGCCAACTGAACAACTGAAATAGTTGTTCTTGTAGGTAAGAATCTAGCCATTTTTGTCAAACGGTCAACTATGACCCAAATAGAGTCATGACCCTTGCGCGTACGAGGCAAACCAGTAATAAAATCCATGGAAATACTCTCCCATTTATTACCTGGAATCTGTAATGGCTGTAATAAGCCCGCGCTCCTAAGGCGTTCAGCCTTAGTAACCTGACAAATTTGGAAACCTACCACATAGTTCTCTATAAATGCATGCATCTTAGGCCAATAAAAGGTATGCTTCACAAGAGACAGAGTCCTATGTATACCGGGATGTCCCGCACTAGGAGCATCATGACACTCCCAGAGAATCTTGGATTTTAGGTCCAGAACATCAGGCACACAAATCTTTTCATTCCGGAACAGCAAGCCGTTCCTAATCATCCACTGACCTCCCGCCGCCTGTATCCTAGGTGGCACAATCCCTGAGTCCTGGTCAACCATGGAATTCCCATCCTGGACTTTCTGCCAATAAGAACTGAAATGACTATCAGTTGCGTATAGCCCTCTCAAGGATTGAAATAGGTCTGAGGATATTTCCGTAAATGACAAAGCATTTACAAACTTAACTCGACTTAAGGCATCCGCCACACTATTCAACGAACCCTTACGATAACGTATTTCGAAATCAAAATCCTGCATTAACTCTGCCCATCTGGCTTTCCTTCCTCTCAAGTCTGATCCATCACACACATACTTAATTGACTGGTGATCAGTCAATACAAGGAACTTTGAACCATACAAGTAGTGTCTCCAAACCTTGAGAGCATACACCACCGCATAAAGTTCCTTCTCGAGTGTGGGCCAACGATACTGAGTGTCGTCTAGCTTCTTACTCTCAAAAGCTACAGGTCTGCCCTCTTGGAATAGAGCTGCCCCAATCGCATAATCACTCGCATCGGCCTCTAAAACATAAGGCCGGGTAGGATCGGGTAATGCAAGAACGGGTGCTTCCTTGATAGATAACTTCAAGGTTTCAAAAGCCTTGTTCATTGCATCATTCCAAGGGATCGGTTGAGTAGACCTGCGTCCACGACCTTTCAATATGTTGGTCAAGGGTACCGTGATTTGTGAATAATCACGGACTGACTTCCGAAGAAATACCGTAAATCCTAGGAAAGAGCGAAGTTGTTTCACAGTCTGAGGTATAGGCCAATCTAAAACCTTCTGGATACGATCCAGATCAATGCTAATACCTTCAGAAGAAATCTTGTGTCCTAAGTAAATGATCTCCTTCATAAAGAAGTCACATTTACTCATCTTGGCATAAAGCTTATGCTGTCTTAGAACAAGTAAGACAACCCGAAGGTGTCCTATATGATCCTCAAGCGTTTTACTATATACCAAGATATCATCTAAGAACACGACAACAAATTTGCCCAGATAATCTCTGAACAAATCGTTCATCATCTGCTGAAAAGTAGCAGGAGCATTGGTCAAACCAAAAGGTAATACGAGGAACTCGTAATGACCATACCTAGTCCGGAATGCGGTCCTATCTATGTGTTTAGCATAGATACGGATTTGATGATAACCCGTACGCAAATCAATCTTAGTGAAATACTTCGCTCCGGCCAAACGGTCTATCAAATCATCAGAACGAGGTAAAGGATAGCGATTCTTAATTGTAACTTTATTTAATCGTTTATAATCTATACACATCCTCCAGGAAGAATCCTTCTTCTTTCTTAAGAGGACAGGTGCACCCCAAGGAGATTTACTTGGGCGGATATAGCCCATATTCAGGTAATCCTGAAGCTGGATAGCTAACTCATCCTCCTCTACCTGGCTCATCCTATACGGTGGTACACTGATAGGTTGAGCCCCTGGGACTAAGTCTATGCGATGATCTACTGCCCTTTCTGGAGGTAAACCTTCCGGCAGTTGAGCTGGGAATACGTCCTTAAAATTATCTAACAACGTTCTCAATTCTCGGTGTTCAAACATACTTAATTCATTTTTGTTAATTATCGAAACAACAAATGAAGAAAGTGGAATCAAAACACACTGATAGACATCATAATGAGAAGTGTTCAATATATTCCGAAGCTGCATCGCAGATACAATAGGCCCCTGAGAAGGGATAATCTTATCACACTGAATACAAAATTGGGTGCCTTTGTCTACAAAAGAAAGCGTATGCTCCGTCCATCCAATCTGGATATTGTGGGTTTTAAACCACTCTATCCCGATCAGCAAGTCTACATGCTCTAGATGCATAACATAACATGTGAGAGCTCCCGTGTAGGCTTGAATCCGGATGGGAAGCGCTTCAACCTTGCGATCCCAAAACTGCTTCCCGGCTGGAAGCTGCACCTCGTAGGTGTGGTCGCTAGGTACTGTGGACAGCCCCATCTTCTGCACAAATTTGTAATTAACAAAATTGTGAGAGCTGCCCGGATCAAAGAGAATGTGAACCTGTTGGTCCCTAACTTCTCCATAAACTCGGAAAAGATCATGGGAACCAAACAACGAAGTATTAAAGGTACAATTACAAGAAAGGGGGCAGGTAATGACATTTACTGAAATACCTGTCATCGTAACCTGGTTGGCTCCCTTGGCTGCGGTACGTGGACCTGCCTGGAGCTTCGGTCCTAGCACCAATTTCTGGTTCTTCCGCTTAGGACACTCATTCTTCGTGTGGCCCCGCTCCTCGCAATAAAAACACCGGCCCTCTTTCTTGAGCCTGAGAGTGCGAAGGAAACGGGCCTTACCATTCTTCGCAGGAGTTAAGCTTTTCCTGGAGGCGTTGTCCGTAGACTTCGTCTCCCCAATACCAGTCGCATGCTGAAAGAACTTGCGTTTGTTCTTTCCGCTGGTCTCGGTAACTGTGGTTGCCTTGGTTCCGGCCATGGTATCATCATATATGCGCGCATATGTCATGGCCTCCTGCAATGTTGTGCACTTGTTATTCTTAATCTGTAACTTATAGGAGTCTGGCAAACCATCCACGAAAAAACCTAACAAGGTTACAGGATCCATTTTAGTGGCCCTGGTTTGCAGATCCCTAAATCTCTGAAGATAAACTTCAAAAGTTAAATTCAATTTTGACATATCGAGGGCTTTGAGCTTGCCGACGATATCATAGTCATCTTCCTTCTTCAGGAACTCCTTCCTGAAGATACCCTCAAATTCTGTCCAAGTGTCAGGCTTAGGCTGAAGTTCTTTCCACCAAAGCAAGGCTTTACCTGACATAAACCCTGCTGCTAGCTGAATCTTTTTCTCGTCTGGATAGGGGTGAAATTGGAGGTGTATTTGCCACTTGTGCAACCAAGTGTCAACCACCTCCTTTGTTCTTGATTTCTGGTCACCTGGAAAGGGATCCGGAGTGATATTCGGGCCTAGCACGGAGGCCATGGCATCCACATGCGTGAGTGCCTGTACCGTGCTAGCCAGAAGAGTCAAAGTAGCTTGTATCCCTTGGAGTTGCTGTGTCAACCCCGATTGATTAGCGTTGACCTGCTCAAATTTACCATCTAGAGCAGTCGTGAACTCACTGAAGGCTTTCTTAGTGATCAGGTCGTCATAGAGACCCTGATCATCCTCTCCCACTGGAGTGTAGTCTAATTCCTGCTCCCCCATAGTGAACTCGGGATTCGGAGCATCAGACATAGCTGAATACTGATTCGATTACAAACGGGGAGAAATAAATAACTGAAACGGAGCACGGAGGGAGATGGAGTAGAAGAAAACCGTCCCAGATAAATCTGACAGAAAAGATGCTGAAATCTGGAAGACCACGAGCCCTGGTGCCTCCCCGAATCTTCAACCGGATGCGCAGTCAACAATAGAGGCTGTACGGACTGCTGACGTGGCCTGTACGGCTGCTGACGCAGTCCGTACGGTGGCTGCAGAAGCTGGCGCAGGCGCTGTACGGAGCAGCAGCAGGTACAAGAGCAGGCGAAACAGTCCGTACAGGCTGTACGGCTGTCGCTGTAACTGTACGGTCTGGTACGAAAATTTTGGGAGCTGTGCAGGGCTGACGCAGGCAAGGCGGATGCAGGGAAACTGCTCGAACAGGGCGCTGCTGAAGGGCGAGGCTGGCTGGCACAGATCTCGAGGTAAGATCTCGAATCTAGGGCTGCTTGTGGGTTGCCTAGCACCCAGCCCCCCATCTATATAGGGTGCAGGGCTGCCCGATTTGGAAGCTAGGCTTCCAAAGAAGGCTGAGCCCCTCCAGCTTTGGAGGGGTGCTTTTGCGAAAAAAGCACCTGAGCCCCTCCAACTTTGGAGGGGTGCTTTTTTCGCAAAAAAGCACCTTCCACCTGCGCAGGCTGCACGCAGCCCTCAACGCAGGCTGTTCGCAGCCTGTTGCGCAGGCTGTGGACAGCCTATTGCACAGGCTGTCCTGTCGCTACTGCCTCGCCTACTGCGCCCCTTCCTACACCCCGCATCCTCTACTTCCTGGCTGTAAATTTCCTGCCCTACTCTCCTTCCTTTCTGCTCTCCTTCTCCTCCCTCAGACTTCTCTCTGTAGCCTTCAGAATTTTCGATTCTATTTCACTCCTCTTCTTCTTCCTTTCCCAGATATTTCTTCACCCCTTCTACCCCAGGTAGACAGCAAAAACGCAGCAGGTAATCTCGAATTTTAGGGCATACCTGGAAGAGAAATCCGTCAAATTTCTCGCATCAGAAGTTCCTACCTCAGGAGTTGGCTCTGATACCAACTGACACATCCCAGCACTCCTGAAACCCCTGATCTGCAAAATAACCACACACAACATCAGAACTGAGCAGGCTGCTCACCACCCAACCGTGACATCTACAGGATATGATCCCGAATCAGAAGATGTCCCCCCGAGCCACGAGCTGAGCTACTGGCACGAACTCCCAATTAGATCCCAAACCAGCCTGGTGTCCCATACCACCAGGTGGCGCTGTGAAGCCCTGGATCTGCCACTGGGCCTTGGGCTACGCTAAGATGCAGGCGCGCGTCCGCGACACAATCCAGGATCAGACCTAGCACCTGGGAACGAGACTTGCTCCCAACTGCACACTGAGAACTGAACCCCCTGGGCCTCTTTTATAGACTCGGGCCCCGGCGCCAAAAATAGCGAAGACCTATAAATAGTTCGTACCCTTGCCACTCAACCCGAGAATCAAGCCTGCCTAGCTCTAAGCCTCCCCAGGCTAACCTGAGCTAGTTCTGTGTACCTAGTACACGTCAGATACCGATCCGTGCACATGACAAAGACTGCCTTCCGCACTTCATTTGGCTTATATGAGTTCCTTGTGATGCCTTTTGGTTGGACTAATGCACCTGCCACTTTCAATAGAATGATGGACAGAATTTTTAGAGCACACAGAAAGTTTGTGGGCACTTTCTTCGATGACATCATTGTGTTCTCTAAAAATGAGCAGGAGCACAGGAAACACCTCACTATTGTGTTTCAAGAGTTGAAAAGACACAAGCTATTAATAAACACCAAGAAAAGTGAGTTCTTTATGCATGAGATTCATTTTCTCGGTCATATAGTGTCAAAGGATGGAGTCAAGATGGATCCTGCAAAAGTTGAGGCCATAAGGAGTTGGCCAATTTTGAAAAATCTGCATGAAGTCAGAAGCTTTCTTGGGTTGTGTTCATACTATCGGAGGTTTATAAAGTACTTTGCAAAAATTGCTTCTCCCTTGCATGCTTTACAAAAGAAAGCTGTACCGTTTCAGTGGGGACCAAAGGAAAATGCAGCTTTTGAAGAGCTGAAGCAAAATTTGTGTTCTGAACCCGTTATTATCTTGCCAGATCTTGCAAAACCCTTTGCTGTAACTTGTGATGCATGTGGGAACAGCATAGGAGGCACTTTGATGCAGGATGGCAGAGTGGTTGCATATGAGAGTAGAGTTCTCAAAGATGCTAAATTGTACTTGTAGACAGACGAGAAGGAAATGTTAGCAGTGATACATGCTTTGACCACATGGAAACATTACCTTCTTGGAGCTGATTTTTATGTGCAGACAGATCATCAGTCACTTAGATATTTTCTCACGCAGAGAAAATTATCTGAAAAGCACATGAGATGAGCTAACTTCCTCTCAATGTTTCATTTTCAAATTGTACATGTGCCGGGTAACAAAAATGTCGTGGCTGATGCACTTTCCAAGAAACCACAGCCTGAAGCACTCTCCAAGAAACCCAGTGTTTCAGCAGTGAGCATTGCTTACAACAATGTGTTAGATGTGATGAAAGATCAGTATGTTAATGATGCTGATTTTTCAACTATTTATGATCAGCTTTCTGATGGTCAAAGGCATGATCACTATATGTTGAAAAAGGGTTTCATTTTGATGCATGGACGACTCTGTGTCACTGATCAGATGCGACAGAAAGTCATAATGGAAAGTCATGCTCCTCCATATGCAGGACATAGGGGAATTACAGCAACAATTACAGCAGTGGAGAAATACTTTTATTGGCCATCTTTGAGGAAAGATGTGGAAGAATATGTGAGAACATGCATGGTTTGTCACAAAGTAAAGTTTGACAGGCAGAAGGCACCTGGGTTGTTACACCCTTTGCCAATTCCGGATAGACCATGGCAAAGCATAGCTATGGATTTTGTGTTTGATCTTCCACGTACTCCTACTGGACATGATGGATTGTGGACAATAATTTGCAGGTTTAGCAAACAAGCCCACTTTGTGCCAGTAAGAAAGAAAATTACAGCAGATCAAATGGCCAAATTGTTTTTGCAGCATGTCTTCAAGTATCATGGGATGCCTGAATCCATAATCAGTGATAGAGATCCGAGGATGACCAGCCTCTTTTGGAGAGGACTGTTTGAAAATATGGGCACTACGCTGAATTTTTCGTCATCTTTTCACCCTTAGTCTGATGGACAATCGGAGCAGGAAAAATCTACCATCTTGGATATGTTTAAATGCTATGTCTCAGACCACAAAAGCAAATGGGAGTATTATTTGCCTTTACTGGAATATGCTTACAATAATACGGTGCACACATCCACAGGTAAAGCACCTTTTGAAATAGTGGAAGGTGCCAGGAAGATACCTCCCATTTTGCATACAAAAGAGAAAATCTTCGAAGCTGATCGTTTTGTGGAAAGCCTTGAAGAGGCTTACAAGAAGATCAAATATGCCTTGCAAAGAAGTCAGGACAAGCAGAAAAGAGCAGCAGATAAGCACCGCAGGGAATTGGTATTCACAGAAGGTGATTGGGTTTTGCTGCATTTTTAGAAGGCAAGGCTGAAGAATAAGAAAGGCAAGGAAAGGTTGTACACAAAGCTGAACATGCGTTACTATGGTCCTTTCCACGTTTCTGAAAAGATAAACGAGGTAGCTTACAGGCTGAAGTTGCCTCTGCATTGGAAGATACATAATGCCTTTCATGTGAGCTTATTAAAGCAATATCATGAAGATATTCCCGAGGATTTACCTGATGAGGTGCAGCCTGAAGTGGAAGAACAGAATGAACTTCTGGTCCCAGAGCAGATTCTGGCACACAGAGATAGAAAGCTCAAGGGTAAAGTTATCCGTCGCTACTTGGTAAAATTTCAAAATTACCCATCACTTGATGCGAAATGGATGGAGGAAGGTGAACTCGCAAATTCACATGGGATATTGCAGCTTTACCTTGATGCTTTCCAATTAGAGCCTGGAGCTTTGAAAAGCTTTGTGAATGCCATCTGGAAACCACTCAAAGAGAGTGCAGCTGGGGTGCAGTGTGATTGCATCTGGACAGCCAATGGAATTGCACTCGGAAAAGAGAATGCCTTTGGGTTAAGCCTATGGGTTAAGTGCACTTATGTGATGGTGTTCTATGCTTGAAAGCCTTGCGAAGGCTTAGTGAATTGGGGCTGCGTGCTCAGTTGCAGGGAAGGTCTCCCAGAGGCAACTTGTAATCATTTCACTGTGAAATATAAAGAAATACCGAAAGGGGTGCCACGGTGTTTGGGGCCAATCAGGTGCACTTGTCTACGTCTGTTGAGTAGAGGCATTCTAGCCTCCA
Source organism: Dipteris shenzhenensis (assembly GCF_047967505.1). Taxonomy (NCBI): domain Eukaryota; kingdom Viridiplantae; phylum Streptophyta; class Polypodiopsida; order Gleicheniales; family Dipteridaceae; genus Dipteris; species Dipteris shenzhenensis. Next base: position 4,276,722 of record NC_141603.1, on the reverse strand, counting down.
TCCCTTTTTCAGTGGTTTTGTTTGTGAACAAATGGGTAAATGCCAAATGGTGATCATGCAATGGTTAATGGTTGTGATATATGCTTTGTGAGCTGTAAATAAGTGCTGAAGTGATTAAAGGTTTAGTTCCACTGCCCTCTGAGTGATTAGAGGCCGGTTTCATTTCACATATCATGCCACAGTGCCTTCGTGGCATTTCCACTCTCAAGATTGGCTCCAGCAACCTCATTTTTTCCTGCATGACTTGTACAAGAGTTTTCTATGTTTGATCAAACTTCATTTCTTTTGCACCCCTCCAACAAAAAAGAAGAGGAAGAATGCAGCCCTCAATGTCTCTCACCAGGAAGCATATCGATTAAAGTATCAAAGCTGTAATGATGGCATGCACATCATCCGAAACTCCTTTTCAAGAAAATTTGACGTACGAATCTATTCTTTGAAAAAAAGGAGTCATTACCAAGATGTCCACTTATCTAGCACGGTAGCTCTATCAATATTGGCACACACATGGAGCAACATCTCTAGGACAAGTAACAAGGAAGCCAATCGTATCTTTAAGGTTCCGCTTGGAAGATTGCTTTGGGTTCTTCTTGCACAACTCCACAATGTGTGGGGCACTATCAACAAATGTACTCACTCATGGGAGCTTTCATATATCCTCTATGAGTAGAACAACATAACATTAGAAAAAAATCTCTCATAACAAGCACCTCCACCTTCTTGGAATTCGATACATCAGCAATCACACCTTGTACCACATTTCTTGTCCCACAGATAGCTCATCTCTAGAATCCATGAAAAATTAGCGGATGAATGATTGCTGTTTTTTAGAAAAGGTTCCAAAAACCTGCTTGATTATCAGTACCATTTTGCTTAAACAATACCAACATATCTACAGACATGGATTTCGGTAACGTAAACAGACCAACAGATTGTTAGAGAATAAGAAGCAAAATGCACCCATTTGACTTGAGGGTGTTGGGTCTTTCTTTTCACCATATTCGTTTCTTTTGTAGACCTACATTCAATAAGTATGGCTTACCTCATATGTAAAAGATTTATCATTCCTCGCTCGCCGTTGTAAGTACCTGCATCCAAATTCTCATATCAAAAATTGACGTGTTCCTCTCAAATTATTATAATATTTTATGAATAGCCATCACACTTAAGATACAAAGCATACATAAAATGATAAAATCAACAATTTGAGCCTCTACAAGCCTCAAGGTAAGGTCATAGATCATTTAACTTATGTGTGGTAAGGCTGTGTGGATATGAGCAGCCCGAATGGCATGAGAGAGAGAAAGGCCAAGGCTAGAGGAGTGCTTATTTATAGGGTTCTAACCTCAACTAAGCACCTTAAGTAAGAATTTCCTACCAGCCAAACCACAACAAAGACATTACATCAAGCAAACGAACCCCTATGGGTTGAGCTAGCGGCTCACATCCCAACCATAGATTCACTATTTGAATACCACCCCTACACCTCCGGTCTAGATCCCCAAGGAAGCTAGTCCCCTTGAGGATGAGGTCCTGCATCCCATACCACATGCCCCTTCTACTAGGTTACTTGTCCCAACTCAACAAATTCACAACCTTGGGAATCACTGATCTTGAACGCCCTGTACACTAAGCTCTCGGATTGCATTTATCTACTCAAACTATAGAAGCCATGCCAAATAGCCTGCTTTTCCCACTTTACCCAAAATAGTGTAGGCCATTCTATGGGGTATCCATAGTGCCACTCATTCCTTGGTATGTGCCTTGTAGGTCTAGTTACAGTCAGTTAGGTCAATTGGTACAGTTAGTAAATGTACCACTTAGGACAGTTAGGAAGTCCAGTTAGGGCATTTAGCCCTAGGGTTTTGTTATGTTGGCTCTCTCTTGAGCCTCCACTCTCAATTTTGCAGCAATTCATTACAGCATATCGTTTTTTGTCTTCTCACCTCCATTTTAGAGCTTCCACTGCTTGCCAACTTTGAAGAGACTTTTGCCCCTACTTCAAGGATCGCTACTATTCTCGCATTGTTATTGCCTTTGCTGCGCCGATTCTTCACATTAATGTATTTTGAATGTCTAAGCCTTTTTCCTTTCATTCTTGGCCCCAACCATTTCTTGAGCTTATTGAAGGTCTTCAACTTCCTTGACAAAAATACAACCAAATTGTGTAATGCAATGTTACTATTCACTTTGCACTTTATTAATTGTATGATCTAGGCATGTTGTTTGTCTTGGTCTTCTTAAATTGGAAATGGCAGGTGAATTCCTTCCAAATAGACAAAGGAGGAGATTTCATTGCAGAGGCATTTGGTGTCTACTGCATGACACGTATGATGGTTCGTGTCACGAGCTTCAAGAAGACTTTGGTGTTGGCAGAGGTATGGAGGTCATTCCATGGAGGCCTAATTGCAATCTTTTGTAGTTACTTGTGGTAGACCTAACTCAGAGAAGAGAACCAACTTCGAGACTAATTAGATATGCCGACCACTCCGTTGTACTCCACAAATCCGGGGAGGTCACTAAACAGGCTCAGGCATCCCGGCGGGGAATGGTGAAAGCCCATGGGACTGAAATTGCACTCGGAGAATACCCGGCCGGATAGTCAACACCAGTAATCCAGGACTTGGTGTCGGAGATTACATAGCCTTTGGCAGCGCGAGTATCGTCCTCAAAAGACTCAGGATTTAATCATGAGGGGAGCTGATCAACAGCTTGGTTCTAAACAGGCTAGATAAGTTTTTACGGATTCCTAATGGAGAGGATATATAGGGTGTTGCACAATGACCTCTCTACATAGGATTCATATGTAGAGTTTGCATTCGTGCCATGTGATGGACAAGGCTAGGCTGTTCCTAGTTTATGACGAGTACAGTTGGATGATCGTATATCTGTGGCCTGATGATCAATGGAGGTCACAGGATGATGACTCATTGGATGGGCCTGATGGCAGTACAAGGGCACCTTGGAGATTTTGATGTGTATAGGTCGGCAATGCCACAAGTGGTGGTAGGTTTTTCCAGCCCTTGGGGGCCTATAAAAGGAGGGCCTCCAGGCCTTTATTACTCATTCTCTGGAGCAGCAGACAGGAGCAGCAAAAGACCAGCACTTGGAGCCTACTGGAGGACCAAGAAGGCTGAGGAAGCTGCAGACCTAGCTCAAGGTGCTGCCTACCTAGGCTGATCTACAGGCAGTAAGGTAGAGAGAACCATCTACAGACGCTCGAGGTGGAGCACGCAGGCTCGAGTCTAGAGATAGCCGGCAGATAGGAAAAGTACCTTGTGGTAAGATCAGAGGACCACACCATTGGTGGGACTCTGGATCTCTCTCTTTTGTATTGTGTCCATAGCTTTGGACAGAAATATATTATTTTGGTGTCTTCTATATCTGGCTGGTTCGTTGTCTATTGATGAGTCTGCACATCTATTTGATGCACATTAAGTTAAGAAGTCTATGATTCCACACACCCCACACCACACTGTGTGAGCTCTTGGGCTATTCTATCAGTCTACCACTTGATGAAGAAGCAATGACCATATGATCTATAAAGCCTATTATTGAGCCATTGGATGGCCCTTGATTCTAGTCAGCTAAGATGACATCCAAATCTTCACTTCGATCAAAACTGCGACTGCTGGTCGGTTCACTTCCCCCCCTGGCCGACTTGGTTGGCTGGTCCAACCAGCCCTATAAAAGGGCTTTGGCCAGCCCTTTTGGGCTGCTGCCTTTGCCCCTTCCTGCGCCTATTGCAGGCCCATGTGCTGCTGCTCCAGGTCCCCCATGCAGGCGCCTATTGGCCCTGCTCATGCTGCTACCTGTGTTCCTCTGCCAACCCCATGTGCTGCTCTCTGAAGGTGCCTTTTCCAACCCGTACACGCCTGCTTTGCTGCGCCTCTGCCAGGCTGTTGTGCTGCCCACATGGCAGCCCCTTTAGCCTTCTTTTCTTTGCTGTGAGGTGTTGCCCATGTGGCAACCCCCTCTCCAGGCTTTTCCCTCTAGGCACATGCCCTAGGTCTCCCTAGCCCACTCTCTCCCCAAATGGGGGCTTACAGATGGGGAGGTGACCTTTCCAACAGTGATGCCATTGGCTTGTAATCTAGATGGCTTGAATGATTTGTGGACTAGATGGAGTGGTTCATGGAGTACTTGGTGTTCCGTAACCAGCTAGAGCATGTGGAGGTTCTATGCCATATTGTACTTGGAGAGGACATACAGTGTGCTGACCAGTACTAGGGACCACCTTCCACTTGTTCTTGAGCACTCTCTCGAGTGCTAATGAACACTGATGTGGGTCCATGTGGGCCATTGAGAGGGTGCTGGAATAGAATGAGAGTCAATGCCTCACATGTGAGCCCCAAATAAGGAAGACAATAGGTTTTGACACGTGCACATACACTCGGGTTTGGGGCTGCCAAGGGAGCAGCACAAGCACTATCAGATAGGCAGTGGATCAGCCTGCCACGTGGAGCAGACATGGACTCCCAGCAGTATTGGCTGCCACATTGGCAGCAAACAAGGCCCAGCAATGTGGGCTTGGTGTCACAAATTAGGGTTGTGGAATGGGAGGCCCAGAGAGGCATTTATAAGGCTTCCACAGCTCTAGACAAGCCCCGACTAGGGGTTGCACAGGCCGCTGAGGGTCTGGGGAGCATATGGGCCAGGTTAGCCTAGTTCAAGTCAGCTTGGTGGCCTTGGACAGGCCGACAGCAGGACTGCTGTTGGCCCTACATGTGGGAGGTTGGCCAGGGCAGGGAAGGCTCCTTCTGGGGCCAGTTTACGTGGCCGGTTGGCCAACCTAATAGACCAAGTCGGCCTGTAAGGGGGAGGGCAAGACTGCCTTCCTCCATATATAAATACCCTATTCACTGCTCATGCTTCTAAGGCCCTAGAGGCCCATGGGCCATGGCAAGAGGAGGGAGAGACCAGCAAGGGTTAGGAGCAGAGCCACAATAGTTCGTGCTTAGTTTACTCCGGACTCGGGCTGTAGGTAGGCCACCTGAATGCCTAGGTGGAGAGTAAAGTGGGTCAGTTTTGTATGGAGTTATGCACTCACTTGAGGAGCATAACATATACATGGTTTTATTGTCTACTTTATCAAGCATCTTCTTTAGACTTGGTATGTGTGTTTATCTACTTGTGTGTACATGACTTCATAAGGGTAGTATGGCGTAGGAGACTAACTCCTCTCAAATGTGTAAACGCCACAAGTGATGACGGAAGCCGACCGCCGCACAGTGAAGTAAGGGGAGTGGCTTCAACTACCAGCATTTCCTATTTTGTAGTTCGCATTTGCAGGGTCGTCCACTCAATTGACTTCAAAGTTGCTAGAACAATTCACTTTTGGGGCTTTAGGTCTATTGGTAGAACATTGTGGTGGACATTGGCATGGTACAATTGCATTTGGCACTTCTTCGCAATTTGCCTTCTTTTTGGCTCCCCACCAAAAATTTGGGGCTTTTGCAAACATTGCAGTGTATTGCTCTCAGATTGCCTCGTAAAACCAGGTCCTTCAATTTCTCACATAAGCTCGCAAGAAATTGAGTCTTTTGCTCCCATTGACTTGCATTGGCGTTTGTGCATTGAGGACTTCACTTTTAAATGCATTGGAGCAGTTTGGTGCAGGCCAGCTTTTTGTGGAACAGAGTTTTGCATTTGGCTCAGTGTTGAGCAGCTCATTTGGCATTCACATTTGCAAGCATTTTGCTGTCATTTTTGGATTGAAAATTGTATATTTGCGGTCAGTTCTTGAGCAGCAAACTCATTGCAGTGATAACCTCAAGGCTTTGACATTTGCAGGGCTCTTTCTTTTTGGGAACTTTTATTTTGCAATGACCCACAATGACTTGTTTGGATTGATTTCTGCTGAAGACAAGCTTGATAGTACCTGGTCGTGCTTGTGCCACTGTTGGTATCCAGGAGTATCTGAGGTATTGTATCTGGATCAGAGACTAGACCTGTCTCTCCGACACACGCACTTGCTGCCACCACAGCCTGATCTTGAGGGCCAGGCAACCAAAGAGCAGCTTCATCCTCTGGGAACAAAGTGCGGCTTGCACCAACTGCAGCCCAAGTGATACCCATATCAATTTTTCAGCAGGAGTCTGCCCAGTAGATGAAGTACCCATCCATGTACTACGGGATGGAAGTGGCTAAAACAATTTTCTGGGCGTTTGCCATACTTCATTAGGGGCTTTTTCCTTTGCTTTAGAAAGGACAACAGAGGACATTTAGACATTACCATTGCTTGGAGCGGTGACTTTAGCTTTGCCTTTTTCCTGAACTCTACACACACCCCCACAAGGACACACACACACACAGTTTGTGCACAGTTTCCATGCTGTAAACTGGTGCTCCTTCCCTCATTTCTAAGTTGCACTCTCTCTCCCTCTCTCGCTGTCTCGAGTTTTACGCCTCCGCATGTGCAACGTTGGACATGCCTCTCTCTCTCTCTCTCTCTCTCTCTCTCCATGAACACACAAGGGCCACACTGCACACACAAACACGCACGCACAAACACACACATTCTCCCCCCATTTACTTGTAAGGATTGTTGAAGATTATCAGTCACTCTCAAGAACTATATAAACATGTGCAAGGTCCAAGTTGTCTAATAAGACTAATAGGCCACCAACCAAATCTTCTCAATTTTGAATTTGGCTGTCAATATGACAAGAGACTACCTATATAAAGCCACTGACTTGCCCATTGACTGAATGCTCTATCGTGACACCATTGCAGCATTGAAAGCAGCAATGTGTGTGTGTGTCTGTCTGTCTGTCTGTCTGTCGGAGTTGGGTCACTTTATGGTCCTCCCAAGAAGACAGCTCTGAATTTGGCACACAAACTTCTCCCTCAACAACCGTCTATAGACTTCAGAGGCTTCCAGAGGCATTCTCAGCATCAATAAATAAGTGAAAACCACTCCTACAGAGACCCACTACATGCAACTGCTCGAAGGCTTAATGCCATAAAGAAAGGTTCTTCCACTGCAGCCTTGGCCAAAGGAGCTCAAGACGAACTTTATTCTTTGTAAGATTGCTACTCTTGAGGTCTCTCAGACCACTGAAGTCTTGGCCATGGAGCTCAGAGCTCAAGATAAGCCTTATCCTCTTTCAACTTTCTCAAACCAACAAAAGAACCTTGCTTCAAAAACAGGAGTCTTAGCGTAGAGTGGTTTTCGACGGAAGCCAGGCTGTCCTCTAATTCCTAGCCCCATATCTCAAGTTTTTGGCAGATATTTGTTTCAAGCAGCATTTATGAGCCGATTTGTGTTAAACAATGAAGGAATATGCCAAATAAAGAAGAGTACTTTAAATGCATCTCCACATTTCCGAACAGCACGTTATTCTCTACTACTACACACAAACTTGTAGAATCCAACAATTAGTGATCAATTCCATCTCAGCCTTACATCATACTTCTGCAAAAATGCAGTAAACTTTGATATTTAGATTAAGTCGCAGGACACTCCTACCAAAGTCAGTAAACTCCATTCCTAGGTGTTTCCAAATATTGGAATTTAAGAAACTCAAAAACACCTTGGAAACTCCCTGCGGAACAATTGGGTCCATTATCTTCATTTAGTGGCCGTTGTAGTCTGTGACGAGTGAGAGCACCATTCAATTTTCCATCCTTAAGGATCATACGTTGGGTAGTTGACAACCGTATATGTCAAACTCCTATTGGACAGTGTTGTATACACACTTTAAAGGTTGCAACGAAGATTATAAATTAGCTGTATGTAAAGAACAAATTGAATGCTTAATTTATTTCCCTGTTTGACTTACTCATGTCTTTATAACTAAAATCTAATTAGCCTACTTTGCTATTTCCCTGTCTTCTCAGTATTGGTCGTTTCCAAGTTGGAACAGTTTCATTCAGCTTACGATTTCATAGAACTTCATTGTCTTTACATGATGCGTAATGCATATCAAGGGGGAAAGGCACTCACCGTAATGACTCCTCGAGGTAAACAGGCAATCTTGCCTCTTCATTAAAGGCAGGAATAATTAATGAAACGTACTTCTCTGCAGGCTCAAACAGAGAGGGACATGGGACCTGCAATGTTGTCAAAGGAACCATGTAAAGTATCATAAAGTAGACCGGAAATAAAAAGGTTGCTTAAAAAATCATGGGGATAATATCTTGTACCCCGCACAAATATGAGATAGGAACCTATTCCCTTACCTTCTCCAGCGACGTAGGATCCTCTAAACATGCTGTTGCTTGTGCAGTGCTGCAAGAAGTATTCCATAGCAATGTTCATCGGTTAGATCAGACATAGGCCCTGCGATGACCTGCCTGCACTAAATCTGAAGTCGTATGGCTGAATCCATTCTAATCAATACAATGCTAGTCAGTTATGCAGTTTCATAAAAGCAGCATGTGAGTTGAACTTCTATTGTTTGGGTCCCATATGACAAAACCAATCAATTAACAACCTTGCAACGTGTGAATGTGGCGAATCCATCGAACAATGCTCTCCAAAGCATGCTTAGTAGCTTCGCTTTATGTAAGTGGTTACTTGAAGAGTTTAGTTTTGCGACTCAAAAAAACCCGAAGAGATCCTTCTCTATCCTCCTCGAATAAGTAGCACAGCGAACGATCAAGAAGGCTAATCTCTTGCTCATTCAGTGCTCTATACTCGATGCAGGGAAACACCCATATAGCTTCGTCAAAATTTGCAGCTTATACTAAATTTTGATGTGGAAAAACAGAGATAGGACCTAGTACAAGTGTGTATATCGAAAAAGCACGCTTTTTGAAATTTAATCCTTACCGTACGCCATGTTCCAGATCTCGCAACCATTCCAAAACGTAGCTCAAAATCCAAATGAAAGTGAAGACCGCCTGTGGATCATAATTATCCAGATTAGATTTCCACGTTAATGTTTCCTCGGTAGAAGAGCAGCAAAGCCGATTGCGCCTATATAATCTAAATTCGTCGTTGAACTGACCTTCCACCACTCCCCATTATAACCCAAAAGACAGCGCACGCTACAGCATAACTTTGCCGACGATCAGAAATGTGACAAAGTTAGCCCCTTAATAACATACCAGAGAAGCAATCACCACGACAGGTGACAAGTCTACGATTGTACCAAAGCAGGACGCCATGACCCCTGGATCGGGCGACTAGGCGTTTTTGTGAAAGCACGGAAAGAAGAGATTGATCTTGAGCTAAGCTTTGACTGCGATTTGACTCTCTCTTTTCTTTTGCTTGCTGGTTGACTAAGTGCACGAAATTAGTTAGGTTGGTTCGCTGTTGGTATTTATGCCCCTAATTGCCCTGTGGAAAGTATGAGCTTTGGTTGATGTCACAATGTAGACGTTGATTTATCTAGAATCTAGATCTAAGGGTGTGAATTTGGCTTTATTTTGTTATGTGAGCGCAAAAGCATATAAGCTTTTCATTACAAGCATAGAGAAAAAGCATACGATGATTTTCGCATATCTTTGATAGAGCCTTTGTGGCTGAGCCAATAGATACTCGCTGTGAGAGAGAGAGAATAAGAACTAGGAGATACTCACCCGACTTTCTTCTTATCCAAGCTGTGTAATAATCCCAACTCCTAACTTGCTTCTATTGGTGAGTCCCCATGAAGCTACATACTGAGGCTGCCAGTTGAGAAGGGCTCGACCTTGAATGATTATAGTTACAAATTATTTGCTTGGCTTCTTCTATAAGGGTGATGCTATTGAACAGCAGATCGGGATTCGATTAGATTTGTTGATCTCCCCCTGTAATAGATAGAATCAATGCTAGATTGTAATCTCGAATAGCATGGACGCATGTATGAAGGATGCCTTGGATTCTATTTGTTAACCTCCAAAGCCCATGGTTTAAGTTTTGAGATAAGCATGGATTGCCGTAGTTCGAGGTTAGAATCAATCGCTATCCTTGAAGAATTACGTGATGCAACTCAACGCCTTGAAGTTATTCCAAGTTTCCTTCACTTCAACAAAAGTTTTGAACAAGATGCGTACAACATAGAAGATCAAGTATGTAAACAAGTCTATAAGGCCAAACAAAATCACCAAAAAAAATGAATCTCAAAGACTAAAACAAATATTTGATTTCAACAACTCTTCTCTGAGTTAATGTACATGAAGATACGGTGTAAATCTTGAAGAGCAATACTTGCATGATCATATGGTTATCTCTTTGTAGCGGACAACATAAACCTTGAATAGCGGAATTCTCTTTGTTCATATGATTATACAATTTGGTTGTCTTTTGTAGCTCACCGTAAAAATCTTGAGTAGTGGTATTTGCGCACAACCTATTAATTATATTCTTTTTGTAGTTATCATATGGTAGTTATATGAAATTTCTATATATAGCAATGAAAATGGCCATGTAAAACTCTATAGCAATGACATTATGGCAATTTGTGATAACTATACTTCTTGGCAATGGCCAAGCTTTGTTAATGAAAGTGGAAGAATGTTATGGTAGTAGCCATAACCCATGAAGTCTCAAGGCTTAGTAGTGGCCATGCTTCGTTGGAAAGCAGCTTCTAATTTCTTTCCTAGAATCAGCCTTAACGAACTTTGGGATGGGATACAGATTTTGGAAAGTATATAAAAGTGTCAAATGGATGAGATATATTTTTCAAGATGCAGAAAGCTTTGATTCATCTCAATTAACAGGAGGTGGCGTTGCACCATCATTAGCCTTTGTCTATGGAAGATCCTCATGGGATTCATCATAAGGGGCAATTTATGGTAACACGTGAGTGTACAATAAGGGGGTTGTTTTTTAGTTGAGGCATAAGCTTTTATACGTTAGAGGTGGGGGGATTTTTATTTTTTCCCAATCTTAAATTTAAGTAGGGGGTCCATGCCATCTTTTTTTTTGTAGGGGGTGGGGGGCCTAAGTAGCAATTGTGCATTTATCAATCACAAGGATGTTATATAGGGCATTTTCTCAAGGTACATGCACATAGGTGACATCCCCTATTTTTTAAAGTGAATCACTTGGTTGAAGATCAATGCTACCAAGGCTCTCGAAGAAGCCCTACTGAGTGATGTTGCTCTAAAGCCAAGGTGATCATGATGTACAAATACTAGTAGGCATTCTTTTCGCACAATTGAGCAAAAAATTGAACTTCGATGAGGGCAACAAGGAGGGGTTTCCCTAATCATGTAAAGATTCACGTTTTATATTTGAGGCTGGATATGGAAACAAGATTGAATCATGTGTGCTTATATGTGGGTTCTCATTCAAAGTACTCGAATCGTTTTCCTTCATTAGACTGTGAGACTATAGCAATGGAATATGGGTCAAATCTAATTAAGGGCAAATCCAATAAAGGGCCTCCTCATTCAAGCAAGGAATGCACGATTTTGAATATGAAAACCCTTGGCAGCACGATGACTATGATCTTCTTGTACGTAACTCGAGAAAACTTCTACAAAAGTGAGCTCTTACAATAGTAATGTGACTGGAAAAGCACGATACGTTCTATTAGAGAACGAATTTTGTCTTTGTTGTTGAAGTTCCTATGAAAAAAAGCATATTGATTTATCTACGATTATCTCATGGATAGGATAAGGAGCAAGAGTATTACCTTCATTAGCGATCCCTTGGGAAGACAATCCTTGATGTCTCCTCGTAGGTGGAAGGGCTATGAAAGAGTTCAAGTTGCAGATGCTGAATATGGCTTCATTGTGGCTTCTAGATCCTTGTGACCAATCTTTTGGGTTGCGAGCATCGCCAAGCAATTTGTATTTTTCAGGATTCTTGAAACTCATCTCTAGAGTTCGAAATAGATCTACATGACTAGAGCGTGCAAGATATCAATTTCTCAACTTGAAATACGAATATGACTATTGACATTCAGGTAATATGTCAATATATTATACATTCATGAGACTTATTCATGATGCTACTCGATGCCCAAGGAAGGGCCCATTTGCCACAAATTATATTTTTTGGGAAAGGAAGCACACCGCCTCTCCACCCACACTATGTGTGGTTATATTACGCTTGATGCAAGATTGAAGGATGACAATGCATATGGTTATATTTTATGTCACAATATTAGATAGGTTTGCAATCAAGCATGAATTACTCATTCATGTGAGCATAGCCTTATTCATGTATTTGTCGGCCTTCAATTCCCAAAAGGCAAAAACCTTTACACATCACCAAGTCAGTAATAAAACATCACCCTTGACATTTGCAAGGAGGATCAGATCGTGTAACGGACTGTGTGTCATGTCTCATGTCTATATTTTTAGTCTATTTTTTTGTGATATGTTATTGACTTTTTTCTTTCTCGTGTTTTTGTTGTGTTGATGGCATCTAGACTTTTACATATCCTAAAGGCAACCTACTCACCCTAGTTTAATTCATTTTTGGTTGGGAAAATGTGGATCCTTGGGGCCATCTGGAATATGATAGAGGTTGGCCTTGGGATAGATCACATGTGGGTAAAGCTTTGTCGAGGTCAAAGAGTGAGGATTTGTGCTTCGAATTGAGTTTTCATTGATTGTACTGAGCTAGATGCTCACAGTTTGTTATAGATTCTATGTGTTAGATGAGGGGTGGGATTCTTGTTGGAAAGTACCTATAGTCAACTAGTTTATTTGACCATGTCCCAATCTACTGATGGTTTCCTTGCCAATGGAGAAAGTCCCTCTAAAAGCACATCTCTTGGCCATCTCTACACTTAGAACAAATCCACAAATGAAATAAGAAAGTCAAAATATGAAGATGAGGTAGGAAGTTAAGAAGTCAACAAAAGAAGAACTAGCTAGAAGTTGTTGGTGCCGATGTCCATCAATTCACCTCAGACTGCAAGACGCAACTATGTGATAATGCAATTTGCACAATGACAAGTAGTCTCAACTGTATAGAGGATGTACATGTACACCCTCCCTTTGGAATATTCTCCGTGCAATAACGAAATGTAAAAGTGGAATCCCCAGCGTAAATACAAGGATTTTCTTGCAGAGAGGTCTATGCCAAAAGGCCACAAGTCAACAGAGCCACAAGACGATGGATTGAAGCATATCTTCTCTATGCCATGAATGCAAGGAACAACGCTCCATGCCACCTTCACAGCCATTGGAAACATTAGACACAAAGAAAACAACCAAAACTTCGACGATAACATCCAATAGACATATGTGCACTAGCTTGGAAGAAACATTTATCCACTACCTCCATCCACTCCATTGCTTCAGCTGTCCAAATCCACCCTAGACAGAACCTTGTCTCACCACCACATATCGATCCACTCCATCTATCCACTCCACCATTGTGTGTGATGACGTTGTAGCTGTGCAAATCCTTGCATGTCACAATGGTGACCCTTTAAATATATTTGAGATGTGGCCCCACGTAGCACCTTGACAATGCCCCTATATGTGACCTTAATACAAAAAACATTATCCTTGTCTTCCTCAAAAAATGCCACAATATCATCAACAAATAGTGTTGCTTATTGGAGGGGAAGGCCACCCCCTGAATTTGTGTAGCCTCAACCCTCTTCTTGAACAAGGCAATTGGTGGAACTTAGCACAAAGCAAACAACAAGGGGGAAATCAAAAAACGATATCCTGCCGACCTCTTAGTTCCTCTTCCACCACACCTCCATTCAAATAGAGCATTGCAGAAGAGTTACCAAAAAAAGAAGACAACATCCTAATTAACCCTTCCCCAAACCCCAGTCGATCCAACACCACCAGTATGAAATCCCATCTCACCCTATCGTGGGCCTATCAAGTCAAATAGAGGAGGCTCTTTTGGACATGCATAGTCTAGAGATGAAGACACATTGAGAACATTCTCAAATATGTCTTTTGACTTGATCAATCCCCGTTGTTCACTATCCACCACAACAAATGTATAGATGAGATATTGGGTGAGTGGAGATTAACTCAAAGTTTTCTTACACATCTATTTACAAATATGTTTGTATATTTAGTGAAAGTGAGCATCTTAGGTGTGTCTTCTGGTGGTGGATTTTGGAAAATCCATAGTGGTTATCTTAATGGTTGAATTTCCCTTTGTTGATCATCCTTGGTTTGCATACAAAGGAATTAGGTATTATGACATTTGTTATACCCAGAAAATTGTGAAGATGTGTTGTGAATCCCCTATGTCTTGCTATCTTTATTTGAACCATGCCATCTCACGTTGATTAAGGATTTGGGCTCAACTATCAAGGTTCATGTATATGCCTTCCTTCAAGTGTCTAAGCATCATGATAGGCCTCTTGTCCCCAAATGTCGTCTCCAATTTCAATTGGTGCTTCAGAAACAATTTAAACAAGCCAACATCACATTTGGTGGCAAGTAACCCTTGAGCAATATAGAATTTTCCATGGCCACCAGATTTCTACTAATGACATCCTAAAATGAAACAAAGAATTCAGCTCTTAGCCCATTAGGGCCCGGTGAATTATCTTTCTCCATTGCCAACACCGCCTCCCACAGCTCCTGCAAAGTGAAAGGTTGGTCTATATATCTCAATGAGTCTATGTTCCAAATCCCTCAAAACCTTAGACATGCTAGTATTCCATGCATCATCTTGTCCACCCAGTTGCCCCACAATCCCATTGAGTTTAGATCTAAAAACTTCAACTACATGCCACAAACTAGTATTCCATGCATCATCTTATCCACCTAGTTGCCCCACAATCCCAATGAGTTTAGATCTAAAGACTTCAGCTACATGCCAAAACTTGATAACAAGTTTCCCCTAGCTATCTGTCACTTGTCAATATTTTCTCGTACGTGTTTTCTTTTAACTGCCTAGAAAAACATCTTAATCGGTAATCACCAACTAATAACCAGAGCTATTTGCTTTAACTTGAGTACACAGCTTCCTCAAGTTCACCTGACTTGGATCCCTCCATTTCAACCAATAGCATGGCAAGAATACGATCACCCAGCATCAACTGGATGCTAGCCTTAAAGCCTCCTAGACCAGAGTCATTACCCCATCATCTTCTTCTCTACAACCAAAATAGATGATCCTAGGATATAGCCTACAAAGTACTCCATGTAGGGTTGCATCCCAATTCTCACATGGATCACCTTCACCTAACCCTTTCTTTACTTCCTTTCAAGCAAACGCAATCATCAATGGTAGAAGGCTTAGTCTACATTCGTACTGCTTGTGCATATTGGACTTATTTTGATTTGATTCAGACTTGTAATTCAATATGTTTTGTACATCGGACTTGTGATTCAATAGATGCTTTTGTAGAGGCTTGTGAGTGGACAATGCCGATCGAAATGAAGGAGAAGGTAGTTGAGATTGGAAGGCAATCTTTATCTATCAGTACACCTATTCTTATGACCTGTACTAGCAAGCACCAACATAATGAGACTTGGTAAAGCATTCTAAAATTGATAAAAGTGCAAGGAAGTTTCTTGACAAAGTATTCCAAGTAGTAGGCCAAGTGGCTTATGCAGCAGGTTTGTGCTTCATCCTATCCCAGTGCAGAGTGCACTCTTACGAATTTTGTTTCCCAAATAGAGGAAGCACAATTAGATGGTGGTGAAGCTATCGTTGTTTAATTTGACTAGTTTGAAACGTGTGTAGGGTTTTTCTATTAAAATAGTAGGTTGTCAACACATCATTACATGTACATTTTGTGCACATAGTACCCTGTGTGTTTGAATGATTAGGTATCAAAAATATGTGAAAGAGATTTAGACTTTACTTATTTCATTTGATTTGGGAGTCACTTTGATAACATGCATCTGGTAGAGAACAAACTATTTGTTAGAGGACAAAGCAATGGCAGAATCATCAAATGAGATGACTGTGTGATGAGTCTCATGTCATGGGAAGAATTGTGGAAGTGTTGAATGTTTAGGAAACTAATGTTTTGGTGTCCATTTAGAAGTCATAGTGTTGGACATATTGCATATGAAATTCGTGTCTTTTTTAGCATGGATGTTTTAACCTTATCATTGCAAGTGTTTGGTACCGTAAGCATTCTCTTCAATTGATTTTGTGTATCATGTTCAGGGTGATGCCACATACATACCTTAATAGAAAATATATGCTTGAGAAAATTTGATTATCGCTTGCAAAATTCAATACAAAATATTTGACTAAAGGCATGACGATCGAAGTCTGTTTTTTTGAGATTTTTTGCTTTTGGCCCTACAAGGGTCCAACTTGATTAGTTTGTGCTAATAAAGTCCATCCACGTTTTGCATTGCATTTGGTCAAGTTGACTGGTTTATTTAGTGTCTAATGTTAGGGTTAGTAATAGTTTAGGCCATTGTAATCAATTTTAGGTTCAGGTTTTTGTCTCTTTGTGGAGATCCTAAATGTTAGGGTTAGTGATAGCTTGGCCATTGTACTCAGTTTTAGGTTCAGTTTTTGGTCTCTTTGTGGAGATCCTAAATGACTTTGTCACTTTGTGTGGATTAAGTTTTTGGCCTCACATGAGGGGTAGTGAATTATTTTGTCATTTAGCTTGCATGACACCACCTTTACTAAAAGCATGTGATATTATTTAAATGAGGATCTCTTGCAAATGGCTCACGTCCCTACCCATATTCAACGGTCCATCCCCTCTTTCATCTCTTTTCTCTCCTCTCTTTTCACTCATCTACCTTTCCCCATATTCATTCACCTTCACTTGCATTTTTCTCTTTCCGTTTTCTTTCAACTTACACCTTTCGTTTCCCTTTTACAAAGTTATTAAAAAAATTTATTGTAATATTTATCCGAGCTACTTTACATTTTCTCTAAATGGGGACTTAGTAATTGTGCCACCTTGTTGGCAGCAAGGTCGTAGTGGTGACTTCAACATAGATACCTCTCAAAGAACACCACAATCAACAAATCTACAAACCATGATGGACTACTTTCACTTCAACTTTAAATTCAAAGAACCAATAACTAAGGATGCTCGCTCATTTAGATCATTTATGGAGCAACCTTGGCAACACCAACAAACAAGCAAGTACCTCATTTGCATACTAGGTAGGCCATTCCATTGCATACATTTGTAAATAATGCACATTAAAACTTTTACCTACAATAACATTCCAAAAGGCAGGGCCTTAGTGGGATCTCCACCTTGTTAAAATGCAATTTGTTATGCTATTATGTTTATGAGTTTTTACCTTTTGTTTATAAGACATAGCAAGGGAGCGGAACATGTCTTTGATATATGAATAAATACCTATACACATCTATATAACTATTTCCTATTTTTCATACTCATGGTAGTTAGTTTCAGATGGCAAAGGACACTAACTATCGGGTGTATCCCCTCTAATCCGCATGTGAGAGACAAACATGAGAGGGATGTAGTTGCTATAGAGAAGATTGATTGATATATTGCCTCTGAGATTCTTTTCATATTTTTATGGTTTTAATATTCATTGCTCTATAATTATGCATCCTAATGCTCAAATCGATCTGGCGCAGCAAGTACCCCGAACGCCAGCAATAGGGGCCAATCAAGAGTGATTAATTCAGAGGTGTCACAAAATGTGGCATAGATTCAACAAAGAATCAAAGAGGTAACTATAATCTACTGAGTGGGGCCATAATTTTGATTGTAAGTACTGTTTGGAAAACGAGCACCGTTAAGGCCCGGATTGCCCATTGTGGTGCAAACATAGAACAAAACATGGACTGGAAATCACACATTGGCCACCGAGGCACCGATTGACTCCACCCCCGGCACAAAGCATTGCGATGCTGATTGAAGACTAGGGGAATACGTCCGTATGTCGGACAAGGTCGATGGCTCATTTCTATGAGTTGCAGAATGCGATTGCTCAACATGCACTATGCAGGAAGAGGTGCGGTATACCTAGCCTGAGAAGATCAATGTATATGCGGTAATGTGATCTAAAGGTCTCGTCTGACATGCACTATGCAGGAAGAGGTGCAATATACCTAGCCTGAGAAGATCAATGTATATGCAGTAATGTGATCTAAAGGTCTCGTCCGACATGAACTATCAGAGGCACCACCAAAAAAGAAAAAGCATATGAAGTGGAAGGATCAGGAGGAGGTTTTATGTTAGCTTTGAAGCAGATTAAAAAGATGTAAGAATTCGGTAAGCAAAAGGAAGAATAGCAACCTGTTACACCCGAGTTACGGGAGGCCCACCAAATTCACTCGAAACGAGTGCAACACCAAAAATGGATATGAAGGTAGGTCCCACAACTTACGTTGATAGTAAAGGCCCTAAATTATAAAAAATTTCAAAAGGGATGTTAACAACTTTGAAGAAGGAAAAGGTGAAAATTCTAGTATAATGATTGTTAAGGATGGTACCAGAGGTTAGGAAAAGGTTAATAGGAGAACTGATGTGGCCCCATTATTATTTTACACCCCAAGAGTTTATACCATTAAGCAACTTGTATGAGGATGCACGAATTGCATGCCATGCTGAACCTGAGGATGTTGATGATATGGTGCCGATAGTGAAGCTATAGTACCATGGCCAAAGTTTGGCGGGGGTATTGTTAGATGGAGGTTTTGGAGTGAAAATTCTACGTCAATATATGTTTAAAAGATTGGGACTTTTTGATCTAGAGCATGCCCTGTTTGAAGTCCACATGGCAGATCAAAGAAGGATTCAACTGATAGGCATTATACGTAATCAAGTGATTCATATGCAGGGAATGGTGTTCCGTATCAATTTCGTGGTTCTTCAAATGGAGGAAGATGTGTGCAGAAAAAAAGAAGCTCAAGACGCAGATGATCCCAAGTATGGTCTTGAAGAAAAGAGAGCGACCAGTTGTGGCGCAAGGGGTGAACATGGGCACAAAACTTGATGATTACGAGGAACATAATTTCTTAGAATGCCAACCCATTCGTGGTTCCACTCTTTGAAATAGAAGTGTTCCAGTAGCTCATGCAGAGGAAACCACCCATGATTGATGTTCATGCAATAATAATGGAAAACTGGCGCCGAATAAGCTAATCGATCCGGATGACATGCTACCCACCATGTTGAACCCAAAACTGGATGAGGGGGAAATCGCCCTGTATTAGAAGTATGGATAAGAGTTGATCTTGAAGGCTGAATTGGGGTATGAGGAGTAGATGCGAACATCCCGCCTCAAAGAAGATGACTTGAAGGAAGAACAGAGGAAAATCCAAAACTAGTGAAGATCAATGTACATGCCACAGAAGAGTTTTGGCTGAGTACAGAGATATTCTTGCATGGGGAATATACAGACATGAAAAGCATGGATCCAACTTTGTGTGTTCACATCGGATCAATCTAAAGAACTAGAGTGCTTGGCCAGCTGGGCTGTTGATGAATACTTCTCTCTTTTGCTACCTTGTTGAGGTTCACATGAGTCACGTTGTCAGAAATGATGCAGAAGATTGATGTTCAATTGCATGCAACCTTTTCTAGAGATTTCGTTATCATCCAGTCCTGCTTGCACTTGATGTTGTTCATGTCGATAGTAAAACGTAGTTTTTCTTTTTTTCGGAGGAAGACAAATTCCTATTCTTTGCACTGTAAGCAAATCTATTGTCATTCCACTTCGAGTGAACGACGGGGAGATGTATTTCAAAAATGTATAAATAATAAATCAAAACCAAATTGAGACAGAAGCATGCAACTGTGACAGGAAAAATCCAAACCCAAAGCTGCATTGCATGTACGACAAAAGTTCCAGCACCATTTGCAACTTCATTGGATCCCTTTTTTCGAAGGCACAAATGTTTATTTTTTGGGTCAAATTATGTTCCTACGCTTTAGGAAATAGTACTTCCGCGCTCTAGCCGGATGGCCCTCGAGCGTGTTGTAACCTAATGGACCTACTCTATTGTGGCTCCTTATGTAGTACTGCTCTAAAATTTGTGCTTTGTCTACAGTGTCTGTTGTTTCCAAAACTTTGATTTCGAAATTTTCTTTGAAGGGCTTGTAAAGCTGCAAGTCCTCTTTCATTTTCGCCGGTGGTTTTTTATTGTGCTGTTTGATCCTCCGCGGCAGGTCCGTCGTGCTCCCTATGTATTTTCTGTTGTTGGGCTTGCACGTGATGCAGTAGACGACGAGGCTCGCGCGATTCCCTTGCGCGGGCGCTTCAGTGGAGGCTCCTCCTTCATCTCGAGGCTCGCGTCTTTCAATGTCGTACCTGCGTAAACATTGACAATTACGTTAGTCATCGAGGTTTTTGGTCTTTTTTTATCCGTTTGAGGTCCATAATAGAATGCATTTATTTACTTGCCCTGGTTTTTCTCTGTTGGCATTAAAGGATTGTTTCCAATACTGAAGCGCTCCTCGTATAAGTCCCTGTCGAAAATATACGTAAGCTTCTCCATTGTCATCACCGGGTGCGTCGCGTCGTGCGTCCCTCCAAATTGTTCCATGAATTGTTCGAGTATAGCCGTTCCTTGATCGCGCGTCATGTCCCTCAGCAACTCCAAGGATACGTTGTACCTGTAATGCAGCAGCTCGCACGCATACGCTGTGATCCCTTTCGTCTTCGTGTCTAGTAGCTTCTGCCCCTCCAAACTTTCCATCATCCTATCGGTCTCATCGAACTCAATGTCAAGCTCGACAAGGATCTCTTTGAGGAGTCCTGTAGGAGAAGTGCAATCCATGATGAGTTTGTTGTTCTTGTAACTCGTTAATTCTTTTTCTCAATTGTTGTGGTTTTTTTTAATTTTCGGAAGCATTACGCACCATTTGCGAATCTCAAGCCTCCCGGCTCTCTTTTAGCTGGCAAACGCCTATTGCAGTTGTCAATGAAGTTGTGTAGTTCCGCATACGTGTTGAAGCCGTTGATGTAAGCTCCCGGACGTACTCCTGCATTGTTTGCTAGCCAGAATTGCTTTGTGGTAAGGAAGAACCTCCTCTTTGCTAGTGGAGGTTTTGTTGCCTTCGCATTGCTTTTGTATAGCTCAAATAGCTGCTTGCAGGCACGACTTATTACACCGTCTTTTCAAATGAGTCGTCTTTTTAAATCTTCAAGAAAAAAAGATTCTTTCATGCTGGTGGAATTTACCTTGTCTGCGTCCATGTCTTATGCTGCAATGTCCCGAGCTTTCTGATTCTCTGCACCTGTTCTCGACAACAGACAAGATATTAAAACCATTTTCCTTGCACGCATGTTTGACGTAACATATTCATGACTTGTCTCTGCCTTGTTCAATCTCTGGTAGTGAATACCTTTATGCGCGTGGTTGTGTTATCGGCTGTGAGAACTCTCATGGAATTGGTCTGAATATGTCTGGATGTGGGCAATGTAGTATGCACAGCCTCGTTCTCTCAGTCACTCTGGACAACATCACGTATGCTAGGCCAGGGGTAAACACTCCTCGAAATATGAGCAGCGCTTTGTTGGATATGGTTGCGCCTTGGGATTTGTGTCCCATGATAGCGTATGCTAGGGTTAGTGGAAATGTGGACTTGTGGAACCATTTTCCATTTATTGCCTTTCGCTGATGCTTCGAGCGTCGTAATGTGGTCACGGCCGCTGTTGTGTCCACGACGACAGTGATACTGTTGATTTCTCCCCTGCTAGTTGCATTGATGCTCTTGATTTTGCACATTGCTCCATTTGTGGCACCTATTGCGAGGTTGATGTTTTCCGTTATCATTGCCTTCGCCCCCACGCAAATTTTTCCTATCTCGTTGAAGCTTTTGTCCTCCAACCATTCTTTGAGAGCTGGTTCGCTCGCGGCGTTACTGTGTATTTAAACATGCACAATCATCTCGGGAGTGTTGAATTTCTCCACAAGCTCATTGTTGAAGGTAGCGACATCGACTCTGTGCGTGCAAATGATGGTTGTTTCGGCATCGATGAAGTGGCATGCACCTTCCTTGTCGACAATGCACTGCCCCAAACAGTCGAAAATCTCGTCAGTTGTGGGCGTCCTGAGTCTTATGGTATGCAAGAATGCCAGGAACGGCATGTCTCATGCATGTCGCACCGAGAATTGCATGTGGTACATTTTTGCTTGAGCCCAGTGCGCGGAGGACGTGATGTGGCACGGCTCGCAGAGATCCTCGCGGTGTTTGCAGACTGGCGGTAATTGCGCCAGGCCACCAAAAATTATGAGCATTTTGGTCTGAATGGCTCATGCAATGTGCCATTAGTCACATTGATGATTTGTCTTACCACGAGATCGAAAGTCATCCTTGTTAGCATGGACATCTCGTCAATGATGATCGCATTGGCTTCCTTGATTGCGAGGTGTCGCTCATTCGTCTCATGGATGTTCAGTGGGTACTGACTGCTGCGCACAGGGATCTTGAATTGGTAGTGTACAGTGGTTGCTCAGCCGCGTCATAGCCGCCCCTGTTGATGCACAGAGTATTGCCGTTTTGTTTTGCGCTACCAGATGTGAAACATAGTACCTTATCAAGAAGCTTTTGCCGCTACCTGGTGTTCCACAGACAACGTGCAGCCCCGAGCTTGTTGAAGCTAGGCTTTCGAAGACTCTTTGTTGTTCTACTGTCAATGCGGCATTGGCGACGGTGCGAAACTCGGCCATTTTTTCCAAGATCCTCGCGCGTGTTGGCCCTTCGACGATTTGCTGGTCGATGTTAGGCGCTTCCATCGGGTAGTCTCGGATGATCGCAACCTTTTGCAATATCATATTGATCAACTGGTCCGTGTGGTTAGTCGCTAGCAAGTTCCTTTGCGTGTATTCGGTCACATACATCTCGAGGTCCTCGTTGCTCAATATGAGGCCGCGCATTTGGCATTCGACAAAGTAGGATCCAGCTGTGTTGGCAGGTGATATGAGCTCCGTTTCATTCCTGAAGCTGAGTTTTCGCAAGAGCACGTTGTAGAAGTACCCCTCTGGTTGATGTCCAGGGTGGTAGTCAGTGAATCTGACTACTCGCTCACATTTTGCGATCCTGTTGCCTAAGAGGTCAAGACCAACCGTTTCACATTGCGTTTCCTTGGGCTTTCAGATCACATATTGCCTATGGTAATCGTAGAACGTGCTAACCTCGATGGCGCTCGATCTCCCGCAGTATATGTCGACCGGGTGCAGGGTGATGTTGTTGTTTCACGAGATGATGCGTTGTCTTAGAGATGGTGGCGAGGAGTCGACATAGTGAATGGTCTCGCTCCTTGTCATTGTTGGTATCTGCATGCAGTTTAGCGCGGCCTCTGTTGGAGAGGTTGGTTTTGATAGGAGGCTCGCGGCGATGAGTTTCAGCTTTACTTCGTCGAGATGTTGCAACCCCAAACGCGAGGCGTCTTCTGAACGGATGTTCAGTTTGCCCATTGGTTCAGATTTCATCGCGTACTTGAGGAGGTAGTGAGAGATTGAAGAGTTTGTCACCCACTGTATGTTCATGTGCGCATCCCACAACAGTAACACGGAAGGGTGGTAAGGGACGACGTTTCGGTGCTCATGTCCCGGCCGGTAATACAACCAACGTTGCGTTAGAGGGTCGAGGATGGGTTCATATTCTGGTTGTGTTGCGAAAGGGAAGCCGTGCTTGCAACTGTGGTGTGACGGTCCGACGTAGCACGCTTTCCTGCATACGTGCAACTGCTTCCTGAGAACTAGTTCTCGCAGCCTTGTGTTTCGAGGATCCAGGGCCTCGTCGCTGGGGACATAAGCCGCAATCTCATTTGCAATTCGCTGACGGTCATCATGGTGGACCCACAATATGACATGGGCATGTAGGGATCCCCTGTTTTGTATCTCATAACGAACGACATGGTGTTGCATTCGGCCAAGCAGACCGTCGGATGAAAGCAAATGCTTGCGCATGAACATGTGGAAGCGTGCGTGGAAAAATGCCACGCATTCAACAGGACAGTCCTTCCAAGTGAATTGCGCATTATAATGTGTTGCAATGCTCTCGATCACATTAATTTCTTGCCACCGTGTATCGGTGACCTCGTCTGTAGTGAATGTCAGAAAGAAATCTGGGAGGCCCCAAGCATCGACCGTCGTTATGAGGTCCTTCAGTTGCCGTCGATGCCACGATGGGGACCCCGGCATTGTTGATGGCATGCTGTAGCGAAGCACGTGTCTCATTGCGTCTTCATCGGTCGTGGCAGAGTTGGCTTTCCTATATTGGTCGATGTCTTGTTGCAAGCATGTAGAGTTGCTTGAATTGGCAATCATCATTGCTTGTTTTAACTAGAACATGATCAACAAGTACGGCTTGTAGAGCATGTAGATAGAGAATAAGGTGCATATTCTCATTTTCACATAGTTGCTGAACTGTATGCAGCCATCATAGTAGCCCCGTCCAAAAGGGAACAGGAAGGGGAACACTGCTGACTCCATGGTTATGTCAACGCACGCACTGCCAGCTGCTGCTACTCCGTCGACGTGGAATGAAGCGACCCTCTCTGAAAGCATTTCTGTACCCCGTAGCTGTATGGAGGCAAACTCATGCTTGTCCCTTGCATCAAAGGCGCGACGGTTCGCGGGGTCCACCATGTTTTGCAAAAGCAGGAGCTCAGGCTGAGATTCCGCTATTGACATTAACTCGAAGGGAGCTGTCTCATCGTGTAATTCCAAGATACCTGCAATGGTTTGAGGACTCAAGATGCACATACCCATCTTGATGTCCGCACGCTCTGCTAAACAATTGTACTTGCGCAATATTGGATTGTTCTCGATGTTGTATGCGAGCACACCTGATAGCTCGTTCGTCACGATTTCTTGAGCCGAGCTTAGTGGGACGTTTCGCCAAGATATCAGAGGATTGTCTAGAAGTGACCTTCGATCGAGTGTGCCATGAGCAATCGCATTTGCAGTCGTGGTAACTGAAATGGATATATCTATGATGCTTAGCAGTTGCGTGTGGAGGTGGTTTGTTTTAAGCAACTGCCGAGAGTATTGTGGCATCAACCACACAATGTATCTGCTCCGCTGGGCATCTCGTGTGCAGCTTTGGCATTTCTAGTAAGTCACTTGCATGCCCATATTCTCGCAGGCATCCAAAAGTATCATGTTTCCGAGTGCGGCGTTGTGGCTCGAGATGCCTATGCCTTGCGAAGAAACGATTCTTTGGTTTGCAGACAGTAGCGTGGTTATGCCACAGACACCGCAGATTTGAAGGCTAGAGAAAATAGCCGTGCAATTACTAACCCATTGCTTGTATCTATCTGCGATGGTCAACCACGATGACGTAGCTGGCCTCAAGGACATCTTTCTTGATGTTATATCAAGTTGAATAGCTCAACCTCTGGCTGCTCTGAGCGTTGACGAATGGTCATGTTCGAAGGAGTTTCCGGTGGTCATTTCTACATCGTGACATGAATCGATGTCTTATGTTCGGGTTTAAACACCTACAGGGATTAATAATAAAAACCATCCGAAACTTTGCTACAATTTCACTCACGTGGTTTTGTCTAAACGCAACAGGAAAAACAAAAAGGACTGAAACTCTATCTTTATAAGGTGAAAGAATTGATAAAATAACTTGAATCAAGCAAATACATTTTGTTGTGCGTACCTTTAGGAGAAGACACTCGTTTGGAGGCTGCAAACATCTCGAAAACAGAAGTGTTGCAGACATGATTAGTATGTTGGTTGAACCAAG
Source organism: Dipteris shenzhenensis (assembly GCF_047967505.1). Lineage (NCBI taxonomy): Eukaryota > Viridiplantae > Streptophyta > Polypodiopsida > Gleicheniales > Dipteridaceae > Dipteris > Dipteris shenzhenensis. The sequence goes on along the minus strand of NC_141603.1, from coordinate 4,251,235 downwards.
CAAATGTAATGTTCCCTTGTGGAAACAGAATGTGCGAAGAAGTGTGCGTGCTCAAGATGAGGTGTTTAAAAAAAAAAACCATACGTAATGTATGGTGGAGAGCCGGCACATGTCTCTCCAAAAATTATATATCATAGGGGAACGTGCCATCCCCCCGTTTTGAATAGTCACCTCCAGTGTTGGAGGTGTAGCGCATTAATGCGGATCAGAGCAACAGACGGTGCAGAAACATTTCAGAATTGAAATGACCGTACATTCTACTTATGTGGAGTATCCTTTGTGACGTCCACAGCTCGACGAAAAGTCGTCTATTTCTTTGTTGGAATGTTGGAATCTGAAAAACAATCATGATTAGTCAATATGCATTCCTCATGTTCTACATGTTTGGATATGTTGGTTAGCATATGTGCAATTTCCTAAAGATGATAAATTCAAGCACAAAAGCTATACACAATCCAACGTCAGACATCGTCCATGTGCTGATATCTATCTCTCGGAGGCTTAGTTCCTTTAGTAATTATTTGTCAATGCTGCGAGCTTGTAGCGAGCTAGAGAATGTCAAAATTTCTCATCAGCGTTTTAGTACTTTTGTCTATCGACCTATATGCACTATTGATTGGAAATTCTAAGTTGTAAAAGGGGGTTCACATCCCAACCTACAACGAAACAAGGTTGTGGCAAGCCAGCGCAACACGGAGTCGGGCTGGACTCCTCTATCTTAGGAAGATAGAGTATATGGCAGCCAGGGGGAGAGTAATCAACAGGGTTTGTCCATCAAGAGAATGTAGTTCTCTTACCTAGTTGGGATTGAGGACCATAAGCATTCTTGGCATGAGTAAATAGTCCTGGCTCTCGTCTTGTGTGGCTTTGAGTAAAATTTTTGATGCAAGGATTCTGTAATATCCATGCACGCAAGGGATGTAAGCATCACGCAGGGCTTTCAATCACAAAAAGTCCTGCAATTATGAGAATTCAAAGTTATGCCTAAGGCTTCAAAAGCATTACTTTTACTGCAAGGGATTTTGTAATATCCACGCCGCACGATGAAGAGTCTCTGCAATGAGATAGAAGCCACTGCAAATCATGAGACAACCAAAAGTGATGCCCATGACATGAAGTCTGACAAGACGATGGCAAGTTCCCCTTCGCCAAGACTAAAGTCAGAGGTGGCGGGATCCTGCTTCGGAGAGGAAAGGTCTAAGTAAGGTCACCGGGGAAAAATTCACGAAGCCAGAAATCCACAGAGAAGTTGGGAAAGGCAGATCACGATGCAGTTACGAAGGAGACAAGTCAAATTCGCAAGAAGAAGGGAACAATCACATTTTCCAACATTGTATAGGTGCAATCGGGCGAGGCAAATTCTCAAAATTCAGAACAAACAAACATGGCACTCTCCTCTTCAGGCGAGAAAAAAGATAGAAGCAGCTCAAACGAGAGTACCGATGAAGAGTCCAAGGCAATTCAGGAACGTAAAGGTAAAGTGGAACGAACAATTGCGGGTAATCAGGAAAAGCAGTGCTAGATTTGAAGCTCTTCTTTGTGCTCGAGAAAGGCGAACGTAGGGCGGCTACAAGTCCTGTAGCTATAGAGGCCGTGGGCATGAGGGGAATGGGGCTGATGCATTTTTTCTGAGAAGGGAGGATGGTGGCGGATTTGGGCGATGGGACAGGGAGGCGTGGGATAAGGAGGGCACGATTGGAGAGGATGGAGGAGGGGGAGGGGCTGAGGCTGAAGTCTAGAGTGAGAGTGGTGAAGCGACGACTCGCTCTGTCGTCTCAATCTGGTTTTCAAACTGCCAGCGCCCTAGTGATCACGGGACTTCGACTCCTTGGCATGAAACTCATCCACATCGTAGGTCACCAAGAGGCAATTCTCTGATGGTCTGAGAGGAAACACGCACAATTGACAAGCAAAGTAGAGGATTCTTGAGGCATACGAATGGTGTTCTCACGGAAGAAGCTAGTGGGAGAGGATGTGAAGGGAACAATGAAGATTTGGAAGCCTACCTTGATTGAATTTGGCAAAGCCTACGTTACAGAGCCTTCATGCTTTCGTTCGTCCATTTTGCCTATATTTAAAGGTTTTGCCTTGGCTTTTTACGCAGTTGGCTTTTTACGCAGCTTTTCAAAAGCTTTCAAAGCTTTTGGGCTTTCAGAATTTAAAAAATCTAAGGGTGTATATTGTGCCATGTGGAAGCATAGGATTTCAGAATTTGAAAAATCTAAGGGTGTATATTGTGCCATGTGAAAGCACAAGATTTCACAGAAGAAGCTGGTGGGAGAGGATGTGAAGGGAACAGTGAAGATTTGGAAGCCTACCTTGATTGAATTTGGCAGAGCCTACGTTACAGAGCCTTCATGCTTTCGTTCGTCCGTTTAGCCTATATTTAAAGGTTTTGCCTTGGCTTTTTACGCAGTTGGCTTTTCAAAAGCTTTCAAAGCTTTTGGGCTTTCAGAATTTAAAAAATCTAAGGGTGTATATTGTGCCATGTGGAAGCACAGGATTTCAGAATTTGAAAAAACGTCCTAGTGCTGGCCAAGTAAAGATGCCAAATCTGTGATTCAGGAGCGCTACCGCATGAATTTGAATTTTGTGAAGCAGGTCAAGAAGGAGATTGACAAGTTGTTGCTGATGGGATTCATCTATCCAATAGATAAGGTAACTTGGCTATCCCCGATAGTCATTGTTTCAAAGAAATTTGGTAAGCTAAGAATTTATGTGGACTACCGAAAGTTAAATGCAGCAACAATTACTGATCGGTTCCCTTTGCCTTTTTGTAATACTCTGTTGGATGCTTTTGCTGGCCTGCATGAGATGTACAGTTTTCTAGATGGTTTTAGCAGGTACAATCACATCCAGAGGCTGAAGAAGATAAAGATACGATAGCATTTGTTACAGAATAGGGCATCTATGCTAGTAATGTGATGACTTTTGGATTGAAAAACGCACCACCAACATTCCAGTCCTGGATAAAGAAATTGTTTAAACCTTATGTTACCAACTTCATGCGGGTGTGGATGATTTTAGCGTCTTTGGAAAAAAGACTCAACATTACATCAATTACATATGTGCTTTGACAAATGCTAGACTGCTCACTTAAAGCTAAGTGTGCCTTTGTGTGAAACGGGGAGTATTGTTGGGAAACATTATTTTCCGAAGGAAGGATGGCAATTGATCCCCATAAGGTTGAGGCCATTTAGAAGGCTAAAGTTCCAAGGGATATTAAGGAGTTGCAAAGGGTTGTAGGTCAAGTAAATTGGCATAACTGGTTTTTGCACTAGTTGTCATATGCTTGCTAGCCTCTTACAAAACTGACTAAGAAGGATGTCCCATTCATTAGGGGAGAGGAACACGAAAAGTTGTTCTAGTTGCTCAAAAAGATTTGGTGGTTGTGCCAATGTTACAACCGCAGGATTGGAGCATAGACTTTCATCTTTTCGTTAGACATGTCTGATATTGCCATTGGCGGTGTATTGATGCAAAAAAGGCGGAAAGGCTGGTATCAACCAGTCTATTATGCAAGCCATACACTCGCTAGTGCAGAAAGGAATTACTTTGTGACGGGGTGGGAAGGTTTAGGCATGATGTATTCATTGGGTAAATTTTGCCATTATTTGTTGGGTAACACGATTGTATTTCATGTGGATCACCAAGCGTTGCTGTTTTTAGTAAATAAGGTGCAGCCAATAGGCAGGTTGGCCAGATTAATTCTCTTGATGCAAGAATTTGATTACATAGTGGTGCATACGCTGAGAAGCCAGCATCTGGTGGCAGACCATTTAAGTCGAATGGATTTAGGGGAACCACCGTCAGAGGGCACTCCAGATGATTTACCAGATGTAGATATGTTTGAAGTGGAACCCATTCGTAGCATGTATTGGTATGATCGGATGGTTTAGTTCCTAACGGATGGGAATTTCTCGAAAGAAAAGTCCTTGACAAAAGAAACCGGATGGCATTGAAGAGCAAACCTTTTATGGTGAGCAGTGGACTTAGAGGTCAAGCGAGCCAAACACGTAAGTCAATATGAAGTTCTTGACTCATCTCCCTTCATCGATTTTAAATTTTATCTGGATGACATTGAGCCACAAAATCAGATATGGCTCCAGAAGATGGATTTGGAAGGACACCATAATTGCCTGGGGTGGAAATGGCAAATTAATCTCCAAGCTGATGAGCGCTTTGCTAAGTTGCAATAATCAAGGGGATATTTAGCCCCAAGTATCCAGTTGACAGAGGAGATCGTGGCCACATTATTCAAATTGCCTTTATGACCAGATTGCACTGGTGAAAGTAGAGGTTGAGTGCAAGACATAGTAGATGGTTGTGAAATTTGGGATGCCTCAGAAAACTAGACTCTATTACATGATAAAAATTTATAGGAGTCCAATCACATAGAAACAATTTCTATGGTTTCTAGAAAGAGCGCTATGTCTCCCTAAATATGATTATATGTTGGAGCCTAATTATTGTTTAATATTTTTTGCTGACAACGGGCACAAAGATAGCTGGGTTGGAATTGTTCATGCTAGAATCATGGGAGAAGTATTGGGTAAGGAAAACTGCATGAGTGTTACACAGTCAAAACATAGGCAAATGTTGGCAGCCTTGTATTAGTATGCAAATATTCTGTTCCATCTAGAAAAACTAATTATCATCAACAGTAAAAAGGGAAGTTGCAACAAATGCAGGGGCTCATGGAGGACTTGGAGGCTAACAGCTCCATTAGACTTTTAGGGAAGGACATGAGAAAAACACATGCACAATAAGTTGACACGGTTGCAAATAGAGGTCAGAACACTCATAGAGGAGAAGATAACATGGATACAAGAAAAGGAGGACCCCATGAAGAGCCAGCAGGAATCTGAATAAAAATTGGTCGAGACTCAATCAATTGTGGCAGATTTACAAACGCAGAATGCAGTCATTTTTTAGAAAACACAAAAACTACAGAACCTTCTAGCTACTAAAACCACCATAGTGCAAGATACTTAACAGTGGTTAACAAAGCTGAAGAGGACTTTGTCACAACGATTAAATCAATTCATGGAGGGTAATGCACAGTTGAAAGCTGAGAATACTTTATTACATGACACAGTAAATGCTTTATCAGCTGTAGAGACACAGATTCAAGCCATGGTAGATGAAGATACACTGGAAGTGGATGTCACATTTATGAGTGGGAAAAAATTTCAGGAATTGCAAAAGCAACTACACATATACATGAAGGAAACATGGAACCAAGTGAAGGATAAGTTGATGGAAACACTAGTACATCATTTTGCTGATCATTTGAAAACAGAAGAATCAATCAGAGTCACAATGTTGGGTAATAGCTTGATCAACGGATCAGCTAGTACGTGGGCTTATTTCATGCAGAGATGGGAAACAAACCTTGTAGCAGCTTGGGCTCATTTCATGTAGAGATGGGAAACAAATCTGTTACTAGCTTGTGGTAAACACTACACTTGAGGACAAGGGCAAGCATCTTGCACCCCACATTAGGATCATTCTGAGAATTGTGGTGCATTTTCAACGTCATGAGGAGGTTTCATCGCAAATGCTCAACATCCTCATTATTTTTACCTTCCATTACTTTCGGATTGATGACACGCTTTTAGAAATGCCAAATAGTCTCATGGCAGACAGAAGGTGAGCATTTAGTTTGCACAGATGGCATCGTTCTTTCAAACAAGCTATACATTCCGGGTCAGCCTAATGGAAGACAACTTTCATTGAGAACACCAATGAGTCTCCCCTTGAGCACCATTGACCTATTTACCCTGCACCATGCCTCTGAGGTAAACTTCAAATACTCCATGTGTTCACTAGCAAGCTTCTTTTGCTTTGCTTAAGCATCTTGCTCAAAGAAAATTCATCCTTTTCAGATCATTTCATGCTTGTTGATTTTCAAACCATGTTCTCAATAGTGCAAGGAATCACATCCATGCACTCCCACAAATGGGCTCATCCCAATAAATGCTTGGTGCTATTGTAACAAAATTCAGCAAGTTTAACTATCAATCCCAAGAGCTCATAGTGTCATGGCAAAACTACCTTAGATACTCCTCCACCCATTTGGTCATCTTTTCAAATTGACCATTAGTCTTGGGATGGTGTGAGGTACTATAAGTGAGTACGGCCGCAACCACTGCCACAAATAATTCTTGTAGAAAGCGACCCATAAACTTTTCATCTCTTTCGATTATAATCTCTCTAAGATAACATGCAACATGAGATGTTGTATATCGTGTCTTGGGGCTTTTTTGGTAAGCCGATTCCCCACCACATATATGTTGTCCCCCTATTTATTAAAGTAATAAATTCTATGGCAATGTGTGTCCATTTTGCTTTTTGGAATATGGAATGGGATGCAACCAACCAACAAGTTGCTTGCTATCCAACTTGTTTTGTTGGCTTGGCAGCCTTTTGTGATAGACTTCACTACCCCTCTCCAAAGAGGGCTCAATCAAAGCTCTACTTTATCCTTTCGAATGACTTTAATGGGATTGTTTTTAGCTCGAAGCACATCTTGTCTAGATCAAATGGGAAAAAGGGATTGTTATTGACTTCTTGTCTCCTCATGAGCTACATCAAGTATCTCAAAGGAATCCACGAGCTTCTCTTTATCATCTGACAACCCAATAATAATGTTGAGCCTGGTTCAAATCACCTCACTATCTCACGCTGCTCATGCGATATATATTAGACCTACGCTAGTTCTTTCTCACGGGCGATGGCTATCTTTTCTTTCCTCCCAGCCAACTCTCAGGGACCAGATGCGTGATTGTTCATAATCTCATCGTTAATTCCTTCATCCTTATCCCTGAGACCCACAATTCCCTAGATAGTTCCTGGCCACATGTCTACATTTTAGGCCCTTACTTAGATGCATCCTTTTTCACCCCTCTCTTGGAGTTCCTTTAAAAACAATTGCCCCTTGGCAATTTGCACATTTAGATGCACCTAGGCCCTAGCACTATTAGAACTACCTAGTCAATGCCATTACGCCCTCACCTAGGACCTTGGCAGTTACTTCTCTTGACCATTTAATTACGCACATTAACTATTACAAAAGTTGGTCATCTAAGAGAAAATGCCCACCGAGCTATCCGAGGTCATGCTATCTCGACTAGAGCATAACATTCCTTCCCTCTTCAAGCATCAGCGTCCTCGATGATGAAATCTGGGAATGCTCTCCGTAACTGGTATACGGATTCCCAGGTAGCTTCCGATAGAGGCTGACCATGCCATGCAACCAACACCGTGGGTATCTTCCGATTTCGTATCTGCATTGTTCCTCGGTCCAGGATCCTTGTTGGTTTGCGCCTCGCAATATCCTCTATCTCCTGAAACAAAACCACACCTTCGATTAGTGAGTCACCTGTATGCAAAAATTTCTTTAAGCGCGAAACATGAAAAACCGGGTGCACCTTACACCCCTGTGGTAATTCTAATTTATAGGCTACACTGCCTATTCTCTTCAGAATTAACCACGGCCCACAGTATCGAGGTGATAACTTAGCACACTCTCCTGAAGTCAACGACTTCGAGTGCGAAGGAATTCTGAGAAAAACTTTTTCTCCTTCTTCAAATACTCTTATAGACCGATTTTCATCCGCATACACCTTGGCTCTATCCATAGCCTGGCGGATATTAGCTCTCACAAGTGCTAGCATCTCCCGCATCTGAACTATAAAGTTCGCGGCACTAGGCACTTTCTGAGGTACTCCAACTATAGTCGGATTGGCTGGTCTATAACCATAGTTCAGCTCAAACGGACTGAACCCAGTAGATGAATGTTTCCTATCATTGTAGGCAAACTCCAACAATGGCAACCACTTGTCCCATGTATGTTGCCTCAATGACACATATGCTCTCAGCATATCCTCTAAAGTCTGGTTGACTCTCTCGGTCTGACCATCCATCTCAGGATGATCCCCACTACTCATTCCCAACACAGTCCTTAGTGTCTCAAATACCGCTGTCCAAAAATGACCGGTAAATCTAACATCTCTGTCTGACACTATGGATCTAGGCAATCCATGCAGACGAAATATATGTCTAATGAACAAATCCGCCACTTGCGGGGCACTAACAGACTCTCTAGTCGGAATGAAGTGAGCCATCTTGGTTAGACGATCAACCACCACAAGGATAGAATTATACCCTCCTTGTGTTGCAGGTAGCCCTACAATAAAATCCATGGAAATGCTCTCCCACTTACTTAGTGGTATTTCCAAGGGCTGTAAAAGTCCGGGTGGCTTCACCCACTCGGCCTTACTTACCTGACACGAGAAACACCGTGTCACATATTCATGAATATGCTTTTTCATCTTTGGCCAAAAGAAATCTCGCTTCACGAGATCATATGTCTTCTCGACTCCTGGATGTCCCGCACACGGGCTATCATGGCATTGTCGAATGACTCTCTGCCTGAGATCATTTTGACTAGGTACTACAACCTTGCCATTTCTAACTAGCATACCATCCCTTATGGTATATCTTGCATAAGTTTGGCCTTTTCTGGATGCCAGGTCATCCTTTTCATTTTCCCCGGGTTTTAACACATGAGCCTTAGGCCATAAGCTCTGGACAAACTCGTCCACCTTTTGAGTTTCTCTTATCTCGGTCATTAGAGCACTCTCTAATACCGTGAAACTCAGGTTGTGCATAATGCGAGACAACGCATCAGCAACCTTATTGTCTTTTCCCCTTCGGTACCGAATCGTTAGATTAAACTCCTGCATGAGCTCTGCCCACCTAGCTTGGCGGCCCCTCAAGTCAGGCTGTTTACAAAAATGTTTCAGAGTATCATGATCCACATCCACATAAAACTCTGAACCATACAAATAATGTCTCCATGTTTTCAAAGCATGGATAACTGCATACAACTCCAATTCATGAGTTGGCCAATTCCTTTGAGAGGGAGAAAGCTTCTTGCTTTCAAAGGCTACTGGCCTTCCCTCTTGAAGGAGGACTGCTCCTACCGCAATGCCACTTGCATCGGTTTCTAGGAACAACGGTTTCTGGGGATCAACTATTTTTAACACCGGTCCTGAGACCACAGCTTGTTTTATGGTGTTAAAACTTTCCTGTTGATTCTGTCCCCAAATAAAAGGTACTTTATCTGACAGATCACTCAATGGCGATACTATTCCGGAATATCCTTTGATATGCCTTCTATAAAACTAGACAAATCCCAAGAATGATCGCAACGCGGTCAGACTCTGAGGGATTGGCCAAGTTAGTATCGCAGCCACTTTCTTCGGATCCATTTCTACCCCCTGTGGAGTAATTATGAACCCTAAGTACTCAAGCCTAACCATACACAGTATAGTTTTCTTTTTATTCACGTAAAGACTGGCTTTCCTCAAAGTACTGAACACTATCCTTAAGTGTTCACAATGCTCAGTAACACTTTTACTGAATATCAAGATATCGTCAATAAAATGTACTACGAACTTTCCGATATACGGATGTAGTAAATCGTTCATAAGCATGACGAAGGTCGCTGGAGCATTGGTAAGTCCGAAGGGCATTACCAAAAACTCATAATGACCAAACCTGCTTCTAAAAGCGGTTTTATGCACATCCTCGGTTCTGATGGTAGCCGCACTTAAGATCTATTTTGCTGAAAATCACGGCTCCATGTAATGCATCTAGCAAATCATCAATCCGAGCCATAGGATACCTGTGCTTAACAGTGATATTATTCAATGCTCTGTAATCTATACAGAGGCGAAACGTATCATCCTTTTTCCTCTTTAATATCACTGGTGAAGCAAAAGGTGAGAAACTTGGTTGAATCTGCCCCAACTTGAGGTATTCTTCCAGTTGCCTACGCACCTCCGCTTCTTCAGTAAAACTCATTCTATAGGGAGGTCTATTTACAGGTTCTGCCCCCGGGATCAGTTCAATCTTATGCTGAACTTTCCGCTCTGGAGGTAACCCATAAGGTAGTTCATCCCTAAAACATTCAGAGAACTCCTCTGTTATAAGATTAGCCAGCTTGGCCATCTCACCACTTTGCGTAACATCAGTGCTAGTCGAAGAATCATCCACCGACTCTACCGATGCTATGCAAAGGTATAAAAACTCTACTTGAGCCTTTCTGATTTCCATCACGGAAACCAACGGTCCCTGAGGTATATCTTTTTCACCTCGCAAAACATAAAGCACATCATTCATCTTGAATTGATATATGTGCTTTTTCCAATCAATGGTTGGATTCTTCGTAGAATGCCACGCCATTCCCAGGGCTATATCTGCATGAGCAAGCTTGGTCATTTTAAAATCAAGCTTCTCAGCATAGTCCTGGATCCGAAGCTCCAACTGGGTAACCCTTTGGTCCCATACTTCAGTTGAACTTCCATCTGCCATCCTGACTGTATACGCATAGTCAGATGGACTTGTCTTTAATTTCAGCCTCTTCACGAGCTTGGAGTTAATCACATTGTGAGTTGACGCTGAGTCAAAAAACACAATGACATCATGACTGGCCACTTGCCCTTTCATTTTAATTAACTCCGTATCATTAAAGGCTGTATACCCCGTTGCTGCGGGCTTAGATAGGATGTTATCAGGTGCACTCGTCACTAACTTAGCAACAGATACACATAACAAACAAGGTACTAACCTCTGAGAAGGTCCCGCCAGTTGCATCTGCATATGTTCCGCACTGGGACTCTCCTGCATTTCTACGTCGCATTCAGATATTATCATATTAGCCGTGCGACGATCTTTATTCAGTGGACAATCCTTCCACTGATGTCGCTGAAGGCAGCCGAAGCACAATCCTTCTTTTCTAGCTTTCTCTTTTTGTTCAGGGGTCAACGAGGACTTTGACCAAGCCCGGGCTGCCATTGGAGTTATTTTCCTTTTCACCCCAACGGTGGTACTTGTTTTTACTGGTCCCTCAACCGGCTTCACCTGCTTGGTTTGTCCACTTGGCTGCGAGACACTTGTCTTTGAAACCCATTTCCTCTGAAATCCCCCTTTCCTCGGGTGCTCATACTGAGTCCCTGCCTGCACAAATCCACCAGATCTGCCTCTAGCATCCTCATAGTTCAGGGCTACTGCTATAGATTCATCTAGTGTAGTCACATATTTAGCCCGAACTTCCATTTTGATCTTGTCGTTCAGTCCATAGATATAGTCTTTTAACTGAATCGACATAGGGAGAGGGTCTGTTATTTTCATAACACATTCCCTGAATTTGTCAGTGTACTCTGCCACTGACAAACTCCTCTGACGAAGATTTCTATAAGCATCCCAAGCTCGGGATTCTTCATCACGTGGGAGAAAGTGTTTCTTGAATTCAGCTTTGAACCCTTCCCAGGTGGTTGGAGCAACTTGATCCTTCTGTTGCTTTATCCACCATCTATCCGCTGCCTCAATAAACAAGTGTGTGGCCTCGCGGATTTTCTTTAGATCGGATCTAATCTCACAAATGGCGAAGGCTTCTTCCCACTTGTGCAACCAAACCTCGATCACATCAGAGCTGCGCTCGGTCATCCGACCAGCATACTTCTCCGGTCTATAATTAGCGATATTAGGCACTTTGACCCTTGCGCGCTCTAAGGAATGTACACTAGGCTCTGGCTCTGCTAGAGCTTTGCCCTTATCAATCCTAGACGGTCTAGCCGACAAAGCTTGCACCATCTCCCTAATCTCATTTTGACCAGCATTTACTTGAAGTTGCTGGTTCATAATCTACTGTAAAGCATCCTCTAATATTGAAATCCTACCAATCAATGTAGGTGCTGCGTGATGTGACATCTGTTGTGTGGATTGTACTCTAGACTCACTAGGATTCACCCTTGAATTCTGCCCTTCTGCTTCCATAAGTTCACAGTGGAAGATGGTTTTTTTTTTTTTTAAAAAATATGATGGATTTCCCCCTTTTTGTTATACACAAAAAAATAAACGACAGTCCCTGCTTTAAGAACGAGCCAACTGCTACTCAGAATTTTCTTCGAAAGACAAGATGCTTCCTAAATTCAAGTCCGCCACCACGCGTGCGTTGATCATCAAGAGGGATTGAAGGCGACGCCACCAATTATTCGTTATCATCTGTCTGCGTTGATCGAAAGCAGCAACTAGTTGCCTGCGTTATATTTTTCCTGCTTGTCGTCATTTCCCTACGCAGATGACGATGCACACCCAAAGATCGCAGTGGCTAGTTGACTGACGGCAATAGTGGCTGGTGCCTGTTCGGAGGCAGGATTCACAGGATGCAGTTCGACGTCAGGCAGGCAGTGGCAGTAGCCTTAACCATAGGAATGTTTGTAATGCTGCTGAACATGATCGGCAATGGGCCACTGATGCCAGCGCGAGACCTTGTCAGCAGCCCTGAGGCAAGGCGACTTTCGAGAATTCCCGCATCGATGTCCAAGTCCGATCTCAGGACTCGAAGACGTTGTGCACCTTTTATCGTTACGAGCTAGAATTTACTGGCCTACACCCTGTTTCTAAGAGGAGGCATTAATTTGAATCAGGCGTCATTCATTCGATGCGCGTACGTATTATTCGTCCCACTATCCCGATTTCAAGTGCAAAATCCCGTCGCTAACACTGCGTCACATCTAACCCTGTCATGACGCAGTTCTTCATCAATCGTCTATTGTCCGTCGAACTCTCCCTTGCTGAGCTCTGATACCAAATGTCAAATCACCTCACTATCTCACGCTGCTCATGCGATATATATTAGACCTACGCTAGTTCTTTCTCATGAGCGATGGCTATCTTTTCTTTCCTCCCAGCCAACTCTCAGGGACCAGATGCGTGATTGTTCATAATCTCATCGTTAATTCCTTCATCCTTATCCCTGAGACCCACAATTCCCTAGATAGTTCCTGGCCACATGTCTACATTTTAGGCCCTTACTTAGATGCATCCTTTTTCACCCCTCTCTTGGAGTTTCTTTAAAAACAATTGCCCCTTGGCAATTTGCACATTTAGATGCACCTAGGCCCTAGCCCTATTAGAACTACCTAGTCAATGCCATTACGCCCTCACCTAGGACCTTGGCAGTTACTTCTCTTGACCATTTAATTACGCACATTAACTATTACAAAAGTTGGTCATCTAAGAGAAAATGCCCACCGAGCTATCCGAGGTCATGCTATCTCGACTAGAGCATAACACTGGTTGTCCTAGTATTGCTCATTTTCCATACTTTCTTGTGCTCAGGACTTCACTTCATACTTGAAGCTAAACTTGTCGTCTTCCTACTGTCCATGATGGCTCTACAATGCTTCCTAATGTCTAAATTTCTTATTGAAACAACATAAAACTTTGCTTTAAGATTTGTATTTACTAGCTTAGCATATTGCATTTTGTTACCTAATAGTATAGCAAGAAAGTATAGGAGCATCATGTGGTCAATCTCAAATTTGATCTTGCTACCATACAATTAGTGATGCTAGTTCTTGAAGGCATGTAAGATTACCAACATTTCTAGGTTGTACACATGGTAAGCGAGCTCTTTAACATCACACTTTTTGAAACTCCATGCTCTGACCTTAAAAGAACCCCCAACTTTTTGCCACCAACAGATATCTACCTCTACAATGATATAGTAGCATTTAGGCATAAGGTGAATTTCAAATATTCAAAGTGAACATGCTTCCTTGGACCACAAGAACACATCTTCCTTTAGGGTACACTTTGGTCTTGTTCAAGTGCACAAGATGCCCGCAATATTAAACTTCTTCTTCCATAAAAGTGCACTTGTTTGGTCTTGCATGAAGCTAGTGCAACACCGATACTTCAAGTGCTTGTTTGACATGTTAGATGTGTTCATGCTTGCTCTTGCTATAAATGAGGATACCATCCAAGAAAATCAACATCTATGGGAATAGAAGTGACTAAAATATCTTGTCTAGCAATGCTTGAAAGGTCGTAGGTGCATTAGTTCTTACCCCCTTTCAACTCAATTTGGTATTGTCTTGACCCTTATCTATCTTTGCCAAAAATTTAGTCTCCTTGAGTTCATCAACTTAGGGATTCGAAATATTTTTTGGTGGTGACGTTGTAAGATCTCTAAAGTTAGCGCATGTACAATATGAGCCATCTTTCTCTTTAACCAAAGGCTTTAGCAAGGAAAAAGAAGGTGTGTATGAGAAATGGATTGCTTATCAACCTCCTCATTTTCTCACGTTCAACTTGGAGAGATTAGACAAAGCGTCGTCGATGGACTTGCGACCAATCTCTAGCCATCTACAATGTGTATAAGACACTTTCTTTCCTCAGTTCTCTGGACAATTCCCTTGATGTAATCAACAACATTTTGGATTGTCACACCCTATAACACAACTAATTTTCCCTGTGTACAACATGGTGTCTCTTCTCGTTCAAATCGACATGTACCTCTTACCTCGTTCAAAGACTTCATCCAATCACATTCCACAACAATGCTCTATATCAAAGGCAAGAGATCCCCTATGTAAAGTATAATCATGAGAGAGTCGGATTCACGCATCCTTGCAATATAAAATGCTAATCATTTGCTGTCCATTGAACCTAAACCCTAAACCCTCAACCCATGTTCAATCTCAATGGTTAAAAGACTTCTTTCTAGACCCCCTACGTAAAGTATAATCATGAGAGAGTCAGATTCACCCATCCTTGCAACATAAAATGCGAATCATTTCATTTGTTGTCAATTGAACTTGAACCCTCAACCCATGTTCAATCTCAATGGTTGCAAGACTTACTTTCTTCAAGATCATGGTATCAATGAAACTATGGGTACTCTGACTATTTAGTGCTACCACATTTGTTGCCTCTCAACTTGAGTTCCTCCATGTCTTTTACACCCATTGATGCGTAGAGGGATATTGATTCGAACTCTATCTAGGCATCCACACTCTAATTCTCATCATCAAATTTCAACATCTTTCCATAGATAGTGGCACTATGTTGCGGTGCTCAACTACAGTGCAACTCTAAAATTCCAAGGCAAAATTTTAATAATGAGATGAAAGCATATGCCACCTTGAAGGGGATCAAGCCCAGGAGGACAATGGCCCCTTTAAGATTATTTAATATCCACACGTGCCTATCAATTTGAGCTTTGGATAAGCTACCACCCACTTCAAATATCCATTACGTGTTCCATGTTTCCCTATTCACATTTGTATGTGCAAGGCTTGTTTGAGCTACCACCTAGGGATGAGGAGGGCCACATTCTACAAACCATGGGTCAAAAAGATTAGGTCCTTTATTACAAGTTCTATATAGGATATCTCATTGAAGTGGAAGGGCCTACCCAAAGATGAGAAATCATGGTTACCTTGGAGTATTGTGCAAGGGCCTCTTGGCTAATTGATGGAGGATTGCCACATGGCAAAACTATTTAGGGAGGAATGGCTATAATGAGAGTAAAAATGAAACAATTACTTAAAGAGGACTAATCAGGAGTAAAAAGAGGGAGGGCTATCTCCAATCCTTTTTATGCATCATTTTGACCCTTTATCCCCTATTCCACTTTGATCTCTTGCCGCCTCCCTTCATCCTCCCCCCCCCCCCCTTCTCTCTCTCTCTCTACACACACACACATACACACACATTCCCGCCTTCTTCAATTTGTTTGCTTCCTTTTTCCCTCTTCTAGCACCATCCTTCCTTGCAATTATATACTAAAAGCCAATGTTCTATCTTCATACAGCATCAAGACCAATCAACTTTACAAGATTTCATATGCACAGGACATGACATATCACTTGTCTTTTTAATTATCCCTTTAGGAGCCTCAATAAAATTTGTTGGAGTGCATCCTGCAATGCCTGTTCATATGTGTGTGTGTGTGTGCTACCCACCACAATATCTTTCCATGAATCTTTTCACTAGACTAGAGCATGTCCATTTGCACAAATAATATTTTTGCCTCTGTAGCATGTATAAAGTTCCATCCTACCTTTCGAGGGATGGCAGAAGAAACTTTGGAGAAGATACAATCCAATGTCTTGCCCCAGCACGCATAGACTTCCTCATTGGCCTGTGCAATCTTAAAACATATATCTGGATGAATCCAGGAACATGCCCAACCATATGGCTCAAGAATCATGGAAATCTGTGGAACTGAAATCAGATTCCCACAATACTCACTTCACTCAGTTTATGAAGCAAGCACCCTGTGCAAAGTGTGAAATAAAAGATTGAACAAAAGCCTACAGTGTGTAACAGAGTTTCATTACATCCAGCTCATACAAATCTTACAAGCCTGAGATGGTCCTTCGAGATTCCTCAGTACTTCTTATCTTACTGACTCAAGGGCCTCACCCAAAACAGAATCTGGAGCTTTGATTTGCAAAATCTAACATAAGCAAGTTGAAGCCTTTCAGCCCCCATTTGAGCTCTTATAACTTCAGCATACCTGATGCTACTCAAAAGTCTAATAATAACCAAAGCCTTCATGCCAGACAAAGGCAGTCTTATAAGGCTGACATGGATCTGCAGCCCAGTCCCTCCTCAACACTATAAATTCTACTCAATAACCAGGTTTAAATGATACTCAATGCACCTTCACAGAACCACCCTAGATTTGAGGTATACATTCAGTCTCTGGGCAATACCCTATCAGCCTGGACCTATCCACACGTTATTGCTGTAGCACACATCCCCTTCAGGATTTGTGTGTGTTTTCTTCACATTTCATAGAAAGAGCAAAAGACCCAACTTTGACATTGAAAGTAAGCAATGTGGTTTCATCCACATACCTCATTTCAAAATCACCTTCCTGCAACACACAATCAATAAGAGTTCCGCCATTAAAAAACAGAAAGCATAGAAGCTGCATTGAATAACCTGAAGCTCAGATGGTGTTGATATTTACAACGGTAAGTGCCCCTTAAACATCATTAAGGTGAAGTGCAATAAGTAAAACCAAAGCAGGCAGTCAATAAAACCCTGCAGTCAACCCTCAAGAAGAAAATATGCCAGATATCATGCAGACTTCAGTTATTGGGGTTAGGACTGTGTGTGCTGGGGCTGTTGGCTTTCAAGAGGGCTGATGGTTAAACTACAAATACAATTTGATGTGACCTCACTACATATTCTGGTTAGTGTTCCCTCTTGCTTGTTTCAGTCCATGTACTGTCTCTCTATCTCTCTCTCTCTCACACGCACACGCGCACACGCGCACACACACACAAAAAACAAAAAATATGCAGAATCCAAACAGAAAATATGGTCATAAAATTTGAAGGGGGTGATTGTGTGCAATTTCCGTTATCCAAGAACAGAAATGACTTGTTGAAAGAGTCCCTCATCAATGGAATGGTCTAACAGGTGACAAGGAGTCTTGGCAGCTGAGTACCCTGCCTGACCATAAATGACGGACAGCACTGAGGCATCTATAGCAACTCGTCTTTCAACACGTCTTTCAAACAGCCACTACTAGTTTTCGTTTGAAGAGTGATGGCTGAAATAAAGGGAAAAAGTTAGCTAATGTGATAAGGGATAATGTGCTAGGTTAGGACTAATGTGATAGGGTAATCTCTTACCATTAGATGTGATTTGACCTCCAATCCTTATATACTCAAAGCTTGCTTGCTTCAACCCCTGTATTCGTTCCCTCTCTCCTCCTCTGCTGCACCTCTCTCTCTCTGTCTCTCTCTCTCTCTCTCTCTCTCTCTCTCCTCTTCTGCTAGTTAGCCCACTTCTGTAGATGTGCCCCTTCTCCCTTGGTTACATAAACGGACAGCCCACAATGAGAGCTCTCAAGAGCAGGCAGCTGCCAAGCACAGGCTTCAAAGTGCAGTACCCTTACCATTCTCCCTGTAGCAGTTCCAAGAGGGGATGCAGAAGTATATTCAAAATTAGTTCCCTGTAAAAGAACCGGCCGTTCTCCAATAACACCCATGCCCCTGGCATCATACCCAAATCCGTTTCAATTTAACTGCATCGAGACTATTGACGTGAAAAGATAAAACTTCGAGGATGACAATAGACAACATACTCATCAGATAGAGCGTGATCATAGCAGTATTGCGAAATAGAGAGCAATAACACAGCAAGGTATTGTTAATAAGCAATGATGCATTAAAAAACCTATGGTTAATAAGCAATGATGCATTAAAAAAGAGCTTGCAAGAGAGAATTGGAACCTGTTGCTCCGATCTTGCAAGAATACCGTAGGGACACAAAGGGACAGACCTTATTTGTTCGGTTCTACCGTTGGCATCGGTTATGACCCAATGTCTGCTCAATAGCTGTACAGGCCTAGAGCACTCGTTGCTGATGCGAATGCGATAAGCAAAAAAGTATTGTCCCTTGCATGGTTGACTCCTATCCTTGACGAATGCACTGCGCACTTGCACCCGTATGCCCTGCAATACGGAATTAAAATTAGAGGCGGATCCTGAGACAAATATTATCTTTCCGCCAATGTAAGCGCGTCAATACGAGGGCAGACCTGAGTGGTAGTATCACTGTAGCAGCTAAGGTCATTTCTTAGTCTTTGCCCCAACCTTTCCAGTTCATCACGATACTTCGCCGCGTCCTGCCAACGTGATCGGCAAGCAACCGCTTATTATCAATGACTCCTTAAGATGAACTTTCCAGTGCAGCGACGAGCTCAACTTACTTCGTAACGCTCTTCCGCTATGGATTTGTTAACCTGAATCTTTAAGCGCAATGCTGGGTCCTTCTCAAGGAGCGAATTGATTGTGTCACGAATGGAGGCAGCTCCAACGTAATCCTGGCAACCAAGTGATGCATCTTGAGAATGGGTACGCTAGCAAGGCTAACGCCATCTGCGTAATGGCAAGTCAGACTCACCTCCCGAGAGGTTGCGATGTCCATCTGACATTGCAATTGCTCTAGCATCTCCTCTGCGTGTGTTATCTCTGTGCCAGCTCCTACACCTCCCGGCACTGCCGACAACCGTCCCCTCTTCTGCGCCTCGGAAAAGAGCCTGCAGCGGTGCAGCCCGGGAAACACTGTCGAGCTCCAGCCCCTGGATGCAAGGGTCTCCGGTGAATGACGGGCCTCAAATCCAAAGGCGACATGTCGAGCGTGAAGCTGGAGAGAGTGGAGCAGGCCAGGACGCGTGTGAGAGCAGAAGTAGGGGCTGTGGGCTGAAGAGGTCTGAGACAATCGTGCAGCACCACAATTCAGCGACCAGGCCATGGCACAACACAACTCAACTCAACTCAACCTCCTTTCAACGCATTCGCATCACTCACGACCCCTCCCTCATTTCAAGGCTATCGCAATAGGCCTTGTGGTTTGGCCTTCAAATCTTGGAGGGCAACTGTGGGTGGACCCTCTGCCCACTCAGTCCATGGTCGGTGCCCCTATCAATTATTAGAGGATGCTCGAGCCTTCAGCTGAATGAGCAACAACGATAGGTGAATAATAAAAGGAAGAGATTTGATGTGGGGATGGCCCAGAAGAAAAATGAAAAATATATTCATAGAAACAGTTCCAAACTAATTCATACAAGAAGCGTACTAGTTGTGTCTTGAGTGTAGTGATGTATTTACATGGCAATATAGTGATCTTAAAGCAAAACTAATCAAATGACAATGTTGCTAATTGAATTTGAATGACTCAAAGTTAGTAAATGCCAAGATTAATCAATTCCTCTATGCAAGTAGATAAAAGCATAGAAGTGATTAGTATGAGAAATTATAGGTCTAGGTATATTATAGAGAACCTAATGATCAAACAATGAAAGATCCATTTTCCTCAACCTTCATGGACAATCTTTTAGATAGAATGGCATTCCATGAAATGTATCCATTACCTGGCTATGATCAAATTACTCTAAGAAGACAAAACAGAAATAACCTTCCTCACCAAATGAGGAGTATAACACTACATCTTTGAGATAATAGTTTTCATGTTGATTGGATCATATGGTTCATATGCTTTACTGTACTCATTGTATCCACCCATAGCACACTTTCTTGATTCGACATCATGTTTCCCCCTCGCAAGAGCTCATCTTCCTTTTGGTCATCCGCAATGACTCATTTGAACTTAGTGCAATCCCTATGATTCACCATCATGTATACGTATATTTGTGTCTACTATGCAATCAAAAATTTAGAGGTGACTCTTATATCCTATAAAGGCTTCATAGGGTGTGATACCTTGACTTGTTTCAATAGGTAGCATGTTAAACAAGTAGTTGGTGGTGCTTATTGCTTCTGTCCAATATTAGTTTGTGGTGCTTATTGCTTTTATCCAATATTGGTTTAATAATGTACTTCATGCCTTCATTTAACATGGCTCTAGCAATTTTCACTTTTTTTTTTTTGGGCAATTGCATTTTTTTGAGGCGTCTCTACACATGTGAATTGCAAAGTGTTGTTGTTTAGGCTAAAGAATGCACCTGCAACTTTTTGAATGTATGTCAAGGCACTTTTTATCAATGTATTGTACATCTGGCACAAAATTGGCTTATAGGTTCTGTGAAGAACTTAAGCCTCAACCAACTTATCAGCTCCATACATGTATCCTTTCAAACATCTACGATGAGCCAACATATATGAAATAAATCACAAGAGCTTTACTAGCACGATTCTATTACCTATTGTTGCAAACAATTCATCCACTAAGGAGAGCCAATTTGAAGACGTGTGAAGCCCAAATGACTCGAGTGAAAAGATTGCTAGAAGAATATATTTTTCCTTTGAGATACATAATTTTAGTATGATTGAAATTGCCAAATTCATCTTCAACTATTTCAAAAATCATTTGTGGACAAGGTGACAACAAATTGATCCATTTGTCTCTATAGCCACTCACAAGTCTTCTCCAAACAATATTATGAATCTTCTCTAGACCATATCATTGCCTTGCCTAGACAAAGATTATTTATAAATTTGTGCATGAGTGTACTAACGAAAGCATAAAACAAAACTGTCGAGGTTTGCAAGCTTCAATGGTTCCGAACATTCTTGCTTCACTATCGAAGCTACAAAAGAAAGAATTAGTGCAGTGGCATGGAGTGTAGAAAAATCAAATGATATGTGATTAGAATGAAAGAAAGAAATCTCTTAAGAGCAAGGGTGACAAATATACACAATCCCCAAGGCTTGGTTAGCAAAGTCACTAAGAGAAAGCTAAGTACAAAGTTGAAAGGCCCAAAACAAAATCATAGAGGCTTGGAAAACCCTAGGTGATAGTAGCCAAAGAGCTATAAATAGATGAGTATAAACTTTAAAACATGTCCCAAAGAGTTATGAATAGATGACAGAGCATAAAACTTTAAAACATATCCCTAAAGAGCTATGAATAGATAAGCATATCCCTAAGACATAACCATAGCAATAGAGCTTACAGAGGCTTGAGACTTCTAGAGTCATCATAGTTAAGTAAAAATATCAAAATAAGTGGTGATCAGGCACATTACACAATAATTTGTGCCCAAGAACATTGCATTGTTGTCCAAGTAAATTCAAAAGCATACACTACTTTGTAGGAGTTATAAGAAATTGAACTTGGCCATAAAAGAGGGAAGACCATAGCATACCATAAATCGAAAGCCAATACGAGAGGTGAATGAATAAAATAAAGAGGCGTTGAGGTTTAAGCTCAAAGAGGATACACTATATGGAGGATCAAGTGCCATTGAAGGATGGGAATGATTAAGTAAAGATGGGTTCAGCTTTAAACTCAAAGGGGATAGCACAAGCTATAAGCTCTAGGAGGGCCTTTGAGCATTGATAGAAAGTACAAACACAAAGGTGACCCAAAGTAAGCCTAAAAAAGAGATTGGACTAGTAGCACAAAGGCTAGCTTGCATTAGCATTACTCAACATGCTTAGTAGCTCATAGAATAGGCTACAACAAATGCAAGCTAAGGAGGTATAGAGGCCATGGCTAGGAGGGAAGCAAGGCATAGTGTATGTGACAATAAGGAGGGAGAGAAAAGTAGAAAGAAGGAGAGAATAATGATGCACTATGGAAACAAGAGAATGAATGAAGAAGGAGAGAAAAAGGACAATGCACCAGGGAGACAAGAGAATTAACAAAGAATTAGAGAGGAAGAGCGAAGAAGCTCTCTCCTCAAGAAACGTGGCAGTTTTAATGACTTTTCCCCTTGATGGCATATTCATGATGCCATTCCAACTAGGTGATATTGTAAAATGGCCTCTAGAGATCAAAAGAAAATGTTGATGCTTTCACAGGAACGTATCATTTCTTCCTTTGAACTTTATTTTTGGCAAAATTTTTTATTGCTTGACATATTTTAAAAGGAAAAAAAATGAATTTTCATCTTAGTCACCTCATTTTAATGCACAAAAAGGGGTTGATATCTAAGTTTCTATATGTTTTTGCCCTTTTGTCTAAATTCAGATCCATTTGGATAGATCAAAGGAAAAGTATAGCACTTTAGGTAAATGATAATTTAGACCATTTGAAAACTCCTACTACAATTGAATTTTAAGTTCATCAATGAACTTCAATGTTGTGGTGCATTGCCCAAATTAAATGATTAAGCATGTCTTTTGAAGTGCCAATGGCTCCCAAAAATTCCTAAAATCTATAACTCCTAATCTAGGCATCGATTTTGCATGGGACTTTTTGCATTGTGATGGTAATTTTGAGTAGTAACCAATTCCCACATTGAAGTTTAGATTAAAATTGAAGGCAAGAAGAGATTTGGAAAGTTTTGCCAAGAAAATGTTCATTTGATAGCATAAGTTGTGATAGAGGCTCAAAGGGTGCTCAATTTTAAAAAACAATTTATTAGTAGATTTTTTAAAAACTTAAATAAATAAAAATCAAACGGCCTTGCCCCTCCTCCCCATCCTCGCCGTCCACCCCCTACCTCCTCTACCTTAGCTGCCTCCCCTCCACCTCAGCTACCTCTAACCTCCCCTCTGCCTCCAACCTCCCCTCACAAGCTACGTCCATGTTCATCGCCCCCCATCAACTCACCCCCTCTCCACTGTATCAATTGCCTCCTACCTCCTCGCAATAGCTGTCCCTTCTCCTACATAGGAATGGAAGCCATAGCCCTCTACATCAAGTAACTTCCGTCCTTCCCCCCTCGTAACTTCTAGATCCTCCCCTTTGCCCCTCCAACAAGCTCTCGATAGAGCTCCTCTCCTTCGCCCCCCTCTAGCAAGCTCTCAATTGTTGGCTAGTGCAGTAGGATGGTAAAGGTGGATGGCAAAGTAGATGGCAAAGGTGGCTATGGTAGAGGGTGAATCATCAAGCAGTGCGGAGGCGACATCGTGATTAGCTCTGTTGCGGCTTTTTAACTACCTTTGGACCTGCATCTAGAAATATTTCTAATTTTTTGGTTACCATTGACACGTGGCTTTCATAGCTCCCCCAATAATACCACTCTCACCCTTCACCCTCCCCGTGGATTAATGGGCTAATTGAATTTTTTCTCTCATAGCCCCCCTATTGTCTTAGATAAAAATTCAATTCAATAGGAAAATTGAATATGAAAATGATGTTGACATAAGCCTTGGATCAAAGTTGACCACCAATTCTTCAAGAAATTTTTTGATGTAAGCCTTCCATAGCTAGGGCAATCATTGTAGATGAATGGGAAGATAAGCCTTCCATTGGTGAAGCAACCACTTTTGGCTTTATTTGTTTAGGTAAGGCTCAACCAATAATCAATGGAAGAGATATTTCAAAATCAAACATTAATGTAAGTTGAATATTTGTTGAAGGGAAAATGAAAGAGCACCATAAAATCTCATTCTTTCAAAGAGAAGTTTAGATGTGTTTCCCTTCAAGAAGAAGTACCTTAAGCAAGGATAAGACTCCTATAAGTAGAAGAAAAAAGAGTTTCATAAGCCTCTTTCATGGAGCACTACAAGCAAAGAATGGGTAACATGGGTAGATGCCAATACACTTTGTATAGCAAATGATGAAATAAAACAATATATGAAGACAAATCAACTTTAACAATGGAAGAAAGAGATTTGCAAGTAGTTAATGCTTTGATATTTTGGGTTGCTTAAACCATATGGATGTTGTGCCAATCAATGCATAATGGGATATATCTAACACTATAGAAGTAAAAAGAAATATTCAAGGAAGAAATTAGTTGAAATTTGTTTGACAAAATGATTTTTAAGACACAAAGTCATAAGAGGATGCAAAGGCAATGCCAAAACAATTCAATTGCAATGAATTGCATGACAATTCAAACAAAGGCCAAGAGAGCATGGAGTGGAAAGAACATGGATATTTTAAGCAATGAAAGAGGATCACATTAAAAAGAAACAATGTATGTCAACATACAAATTGCAATAATATTTGCAATAATACATTGGAAACAATCAATTGCAGTACAAGGTTCAAAGTTGCAAACTTAACAATCAATTGCAGTACAAGGTTCAAAGTTGCAGTACAAGGTTCAAAGTTGCAAACTTAACAATGACCTATGGTCAAGTATTGCGTTGCGCTTGAATG
The DNA here is from genome assembly GCF_047967505.1 of Dipteris shenzhenensis. Lineage (NCBI taxonomy): Eukaryota > Viridiplantae > Streptophyta > Polypodiopsida > Gleicheniales > Dipteridaceae > Dipteris > Dipteris shenzhenensis. The sequence goes on along the minus strand of NC_141603.1, from coordinate 4,226,833 downwards.
TGGTGTAACAAGGCTAGATAGCCCAAGAGTAAAGACAAGGGTCAAAGAGCCAAAGCACAATGTAGGCATCTCTAGTGCAATCCAAAACAAGAATGATTCACTTTAAAAACTCTCACAATCACTCTTTAAAAAAAAAGAAACAATGTCAAAGCACAATCATGATTTGGACAATGGTAGTGGCACACTCCAATAACTCTAACAAAACCATATATGTATAAATGCATTTTAATATGTCAATAGGCAAGCACTAATGCTTACTCAAAATGAGTGCAAGTATTTTGAATACTTGGGTATGGACACTCTTGATAGTCACTCAATTTTTTGAGTCTTTAGTAGAGTGTAAAAGGCACAATGGAACTAAAGCAAATATAGATAACTAATTTACATGAACATATTTTAATAATTAAATGAGCTGATTAAAAGGAATAAATTAATAAACTCCTAAGAGAGAATAAATGAAGACTAAATTTCAAAGGGAGTAAACAAATGAAGACAAAATTTTTAAAATATTAGAGGTAAGAGAAAAAAATTTAAGAAGGAAACCACCAAAGGAAAAAACGGAGAAAAGATAAGATGGAAAATTTGAGAAAAACACGAAGGAATTAGAAACAAGAAAATAAATTCCTACAATGAAGGGGTTATATACACGGGATGGGCCTATTTTAATTATAGCTAGGGGTAGAAATAGAAAGCCTAAAAAATTTTAAAGGCTAAAAATTGGGTTACTTAATTCTTGTTCTACATATATATAAATATATATAAGGTTACTTACAAAGAAGAGTAAAGGCATGAGATGCGATAAATATAAATATAAATATAAATAAATAAATATATATATATATATAAAGGAGAAATTGCATGCAATAAAAGAAAACAGTCGAAAAAGATAGAAGAGCACATGAACTAGGAAAATGCAATAGTCGAGGAGCATAAGTAGAAGCATACAAAGGGGTCAACAAGCCTAAGTAGTCACCAAGACAAGATGGAGTCATAAATAGACACACCTAACCACATAGAGCTCAAGATGAGTGCTGGAAAAGGTACGTAAGGAAATAGTAACACGTAAGGTTTTTGCAATTTTGAGCCAAAAAAACTCAAGCAAGGAGGAAGATGGTAAACTAAAAGCAAAGTGCAGATCGGGAAGCACTGTTATCATCTAAGTCACCTCACGTCCACACATATAGCAGGAGGAAAGAAGAGTGGGCATTGTAGTTGAAACTAGGAAGAGAAGCAAAGGAGATGCATTGTTCATGCCAAGAGCTAAAGGGAGAGCAGCGAACAACGAGCTCAGGGAATAGAGGTTGGCAAGAGAGGAACAACGAAGCTCTCAACCAAGAAGATCAACAAAGCCCTCAACCCTTTGCAAGCTATTATAAATAGCACTATTTGAATGTTGTACACATAAAAGTGGAGTGAATGAGAGCCATTCGGCCAAAAAGGGTGTCCACACCACTGTTAGGAGAAGTCTTGAAGAGCCCGAGGTCCACGTAGAAGGTGCGTAGCCATGCAAGCGAAGGGAAGGGTGCTTAGAGTCTCAAAATCAAGCTATGTTTGACATCGTGAAAACCTCCAACAAGTCCCATGATCAATGCTAAGTAGTCACCACACAAAACAAGCCAGGAATCAAGGAGACCATAGAGTGCACAAGAGATGCCAAATCACAGAGCGAAGAGCAGCCCTGCTAGAAGAGAACTCATACATGACTACCAAATAATAAAAGGTGGCTAAAAGTGCTCATTTGGCTGCGAATGTAGCTATTGAGAGGGAGATGACGTCAAACAAACAGAGAGTGGATAATGTGCACATCAGCCTCCATGCAATGAAAAGAAACATGAAGGAAAAAGTGATCAAGAGGAGATCAAGAGGACCTGAGAGGAGTCACTAGAAGCTAGCTCACAAGGATCGACTTTACGAGGAAGACACGACTGACAATATAAATGTATGAAGGGTGAGTTGCGCGAAGAAGACAACGAGGATCCATGAAGAGCTTCCTAGGATGTAGAAGAGGGGCGGATGTAGCAGTAGAAGAGCCATAAGAACGGTGCAAGAAGGTCGTTCCAAGAATACTTTGCAAGAAAAACATGCGAACCCCACCGTTTATTCAAGCACAGGAGATGATTAGGTTATGTGCGAAGCGTGGTGGGAAGGTGGCAGTGAAAGATAGGGTTCATGAGGGTGGTGGGAAGGTGGGGTGAAAGATAGGGTTCATGAGGGTTAGTTAGGGGGGATAGTATTTGGGAGCATACTATGTTGTCGTTCCATCCATAAAGATAAGGGCATCATAAAGCTAATAAGCAAAGAAAATACATGAATAAAGTGCCAATATAAAAACCATGACGATAATGTTTCTAGACAAAAATTGATGTTGATAATGCCAAATATCAAAATGGGCGGGGGTTTTTTAGGGGGGTACATGTGAAAGTAAGGAAGGGTTTTGCATGCAATAGCTTTACTTGAAAAAATATAATTTCAATAAGGCATCAATTTTAAAATATTTTAAATAAGGTCGAGGGCAAGGGAATAATCCTAATTAACTTAGCTTTAAAAAAGAGAGTTTATTAAAACTTAAGAAATGTTAATAATTAATCGTAAATAAATAAAGACATGAAGATCACATACAATTATTCACTTACTTGTGGGACTATTCTCATAGCATATAATAGATTGAGCATAAAAACTATAGGAAAAAATAAATAAAATGTAAAAAATGTAGCATTGTGTGTGTGTGTGTGTGTGTGTGTGTTGGGGGATTGTGTTAAATAAAGTCCTTAGAGAATTGTGTGTTATATAAATATATAAATATAAATAAAAAAATCTATCCAACTTACAATAAAAGGGGGTTATGGGGTTGGTCAAGGAGAACCGTGTGTGTGTGTGTATGAAAGTGAGATAAATTAAAAGCTAAAGTAATGTGTGTGTGTAAAGAAATAAGTGTCTCCGTGTATGAGACACATATACTAATCAAAATTATTATGTGTGTGTGTGTGTGTGTGCTGTGTGTGTGTGCTGTAAAGAAATAAGTGTCTCTGTGTGTGAGATACATTTACTAATCAAAATTATTATGTGTGTATGTGTGTAAAGAAATAAGTGTCTCTGTGTGTGAGATACTATTGTGTGTGTGTGTGTGTGTGTATGTAGATATATATATATATATATATATATATATACTCAAAAGAGGTAGCCTCAACTTGGTGCACTAGATCATAGCAAAAAGACAACTTGAAGGGAAGAGGGCTTATTTCATTTTTGTTTTTGACACAACTGAAATGAAATATGGATAAATTTCATTAAGTCTACAACATCTGAATTTTGTTGTAAAATAAACCTCTGTTTTGAAATTATAGCAAGATACTTTTAGGTTATTAGTAAAAAAGAGGAATGGAGGGAAGCATAATAATGAATTTATCCTATTTCCTCCATTACCTCAAGGAGAGATGGAAAGAACACCGTCACCTCTCCATGCAAAGGATGCATTAGGTGTGAGAACTTATCTGTCAGAGGTTAAGACCACATGCCCACCATGTGGAACTTACTCCCCACCTCCTACTGATAATAAGTGAATAAAAGTGGATTTGTGTGATACGTGTCAAAATGACAAAATAATGCCATTAGTAAATGCGTAAACCATTTCTGCAAAATAGATATAAAAGCTAGTAAAAAATAAGGCGGACCACAACATGAATAGGAATTATCCATGCGAAAGAATTATCAAATGAATGTGAATTAATTGTATGGCACTAGCCTAATCAAAGGCTAGTTGGAAATCAAAGTGTGTTTAGATTTAAAAATCCAATTAATAATTGAGCCATGCAATTAATTCTATCAATTGGATAAAAAGTTAAATGAAAACATAGAAGAGAAAATGTTTGAGACATCTAAGTTGAAAAATGCAACTAGAGTTTGTAAAAATTTGGATTAAAATTAAGAATTTTCAATAATATTGAGTTTGACAAATATACTATTGAAAATTTATGTCAAATCTGAGAGTCCTCTCAATGGGAGCAAGAACGAAAGAGGGAGAGAGAGAAATAGAGAGCCACACAAGTTTTGGTGGGTGCAAACCATCCTAATCTTATTTTTCATTCATTTATATATGTGTTTGAGTATTGTACATACCCGGGGTAAAGGCACAATGACCTTTAACCCCCACAACCTCCCACTTAAAGGAAAATGTGCCTTTAAGGGAGAACAACTAGGGAGCATACTATCCAATGCCCATCAACACATGGCAATACTCAAACCGTTGACTAGGTAGACTCTTCATCAGCATATCTGCAAGGTTATCATCTGTATGAACCTTGACAAGCTCTATGCGCTTGTCCTCAGGTACCTCCCTGATGACATGGTACCTGACCTCAATGTGTTTGGTCTTTGCATGAAAGACCGGATTCCGTGCTAGTTGAATAGCACTCATAGAATCACTATGCAATGTCGGTACACCTGTATGAATTCCCAAATCTCCCACTAGCTGATCAAGCCATATAGCCTCCTTGCAACCCTCTGTGGCTGCAACATACTCAGCCTCTGTGGTAGATAAAGCAACACACTTCTGTATGCGAGACATCCATGACATTGCACCACCTGTAAAGGTGAACACATAACCAGAAGTGGATCTCCTACTATCCACATGCCCTGCATAGTCTGAATTTGTGTACCCAAGTACATGTATGTCTCCTCTACCAAAGCAGATGCACATCTCCTTAGTACCCTTCATGTACCTCATGATGCACTTAACTGCCTCCCAATGCCTCTTTCCTAGATTAACCATATATTGGCTAACAACTCCCACTGCAAATGCAATGTCTGGTCTAGTAGCTATCATAGCATACATAAGACTCCCAACCGCTGATGCATAAGGAACCTTGGCCATCATGGCCCTCTCCTCATCTGATTTGGGACTATCTGTATGACTCAGTTTCACATATGGAGGCAATGGAGTACTCATTCCCTTCCCCCCCTCCATATTGAAATGTTGCAATACTTTTGTAACATACTCCTTCTATGAAAGCCAAAGGAGTTTCCTACTCCGATCACGCGTGATGCGCATACCAAGAATATAACCTGCAAGTCCCAAATCCTTCATATCAAAGGCCTCATGTAACTTGGCCCTTGATGCATCTAGCTCATAAGTATTCTTGCTAGCCAATAGCATATCATCCACATATAGTGCCAGGATTATTAGGCTATTATCCTTAGCCCTTTTAGTGTAGAGGCAGTGATCAATTTCACTCCTAAAACCTTGGGATCGAATGAAAGCAGTGATCAATTTCACTTCAAAGCCTTCCAGCTGTTTTCCTCATGCAGATCCCCATGCAAGAAAGCTGTTTTGACATCCATCTGCATAAGCTCCATATCTTCTGCTGCCACTAGTCCAAGCATGCATCTAAGTGTGGTCATCTTCACAACTGGAGAGAATATCTCATCAAAGTCCACACCCTTCTCTTGCTTGAACCCTTTAGTAACTAAACGGGCCTTGTACCTAGGCACATCATCACTTGTGACCTTCATCTTGTAGACCCATTTACATGGTAATGCTTTCTTTCCATGTGGCAAAGGATTCAAGTCTTATTCATCAGTGAACTCATCTCTGATTGCATAGCATACTCCCACTTGCGTTGATCCTCGTGCATCATAGCCTCTTTATCGCAAGAAGGCTCCCCACAATCAGTAAGCATCACATAGTCTACCCCTAGAACAAACCTATTAGGTGGTCTAGACACTCTAGATGATCTTCTCAAGGGCATTTCAGCTTGCTGTCCCACCTACATATCAGCCACATTTGGCTCATCATTTCCACCAATAGATGATCCATCATCTACCCTTGATTGTATACTTGTGGGAGTACTTGGTGGTACCATTTCTTGCACATTTGGTGCATGGACAGCTTGCTATCTATCAACATATGTAGGTGGATTCATGTCCTGGAAAGTGATTCTCCTCATTTCCACATCCCTCATGGGTGCCTTATGCATCTTCTTCTCATTGAAGACTACATTATGGCTGCATAATTATGGCTGCGTATGATCTTCTTTGCTTCTGGATCCCAGAGACGATAGCCCATCTCTCCACTTTCACCATAACCCAGAAAGATGCATTTCCTAGACTTAGGATTTAGCTTTTTTCGAAGCTCTTTTGGCACATGTGCATATGCCTAACACCCAAATATACACAAATGAGAGTAAGAGAGCTTCTTGCCACTCCATGCCTCTTTAGGAATACCACCATCCAAACTCTTACTAGGTGATCTATTGATCACATGCACTGCAGTCTTCATTGCCTCAGCCCAAAAACCACCAGAAAGACTTGCATTGGAAAGCATGCATTGCAACTTTCTTAAATGGTACCATTCATCTTTTCTACAACTGGATTTTGCTCTAGAGTATGAGGGGATGTGAGCTCCCTCTTAATCCCACGTGTATCACAGAAATGCTGAAAGTCATGAGAGAGATACACTCCACCATTGTCAGTCCGTAAGCATTTAAGCGTTCTACCTGACTGATTCTCAACCAAGGCCAGCCATTTCTGATATACCTGGAACACATCACTCTTTCGAGCTATAGCATAAGGCCACACTTTCCTAGTTGCATCATCAATGAATGTCACATAGTATTCAGCCCCGCCTAATGACCGTGTAGGCATGGGACCACATACGTCTAAATGCACCAAATCAAGCTTTTCAAACTCTTTCTTTCCCTTCTTTTATGGATTGATTTAGTGTGCTTCCCATAGAGACAGTGCTCACAAAATTCAAAATCAGAGAAACTCAAATGCGGTACATAACCCAAATGGCATAAGAGTTTCATCCCATTTTGGCTCATATGGCCTAACCTGTAATGTCACAAAGAAGTACTTGGCTGCTCGGTTATTGCAACAACATGATCAAACACCCCTGATACATGTAAGTAATACAAAGTCCCACACTTGGCACCCCTGGCCAAAAGCATAGAGCCCTTCTGAATTTTCCAACTCCCAAAACCAAAGTTGGTCTGAAAACTAGCATCATCTAGCTGACCCGTTGAAATGAGACTCTTGGTCAGTTTAGGCACATGTCTCACATTTTTTAAAATAAATGCAGACCCATTTGCAAAAGAAAACTTTATGTCACCTACTCCCACTATGTCACATGCATAGTCATTTCCAAGATGCACACAAGCTGTCTTTCCACTGTCATAAGTGGAGAACCATTCCCTATGGGGAGTAACATGGAATGAAGCACCAGAATCCAAAAGTCCAATCCTGGGAATATGCATCATCTGAAGTGGTAAGTAAATCTGCAGATAAACTAGACATGAAGAGAATGCCATTGTCACTATCATGTGTGACTACATTGATCTCCTCGATCTTCACTTTTCCTTTGTCCTCCCTTGGACTCTCTTCCTTCTTATTTGCACCCCAATTCGCATTCTTTTTCTTATACTTTTGCTCTCTTTTCAGCTTGTAGAATCCTTTTTCATATGGCCCTTCTTGCCACAGTGGTAACACTCAATGTTTAGTGCCTTGGATTTGCTACAAGACTTCCCTCTTTCTTGGGACTTCCCCCTGAACTGTGATCTGCCCTTTTGCATATTTAAGGCTGCATCCTGCTTGTTGCCATCCATAGACTTCCAGAGTTACTGACAGCTGTACGGAATGTATCCCATGAGGATGGCAATGAAGATAAGAGAAATATTACCTTAGTCTCAGCATCAAAATTCATCTTCTGAGCCTGAAGCTGGCTGAAAATAATATTGAATTCATTCAAGTGAGAAGCAATGGAAACCCCTTCCTTCATCTGCAGCTCAAACAACCTCTTCATGAGGTAAACTTTATTAGAGGCAGTTTCCTTCTCATAAGTGGCACACAGTTTCTTCCATAAATCTTCAGTAGTCTGCTCATTTACTACTGTGAAATAAACTGACTCTGCAAGATGAAGTCTAATAGTAGACTTTGCTAATGCATTCAACTCATTCTAATCATCCTCAGACATATTTGTAGGCTTAGCTTCAATCCCTGCCAAGGTTTCATCTGCTTCTTTTGAATAAGCACATCCCTTATCTGTCCTTTCCACAAAGAAAAGTTTGTCCCATCAAACTTTTTAATGTTGAAAACTCATTTTCAGACATGGAAGAGGATGCCATGATGCAAATAAAGCAAAATCTCAAATGCTAGTACTTGCAAGAGAGAATCACACCAAAATACCAGGTTAACCCAAATGTATATGCCACAATAGAGTTAAATGTCACCAAAACTCAAAGCTCAAAGTATCAAAAGATATAGCTGACTCATGTGCATGTACTATGCGTCCATATGAGTAAATCTGGCCCAAAAGAAAATGCCAATTGCAATGGCAATCCAAAAATGCCAATAAGTGCCAAATGGCTCAAGCATATACACCATCCATGGGCATGTGCATCAATAATATCTCATCCAAGAGAGCATAACACTATCAGTGCATCACCTGCAATGTGTCAAAGCTATCCCTCAGCATAAAATAGCATCCATGTGCAAAGTGTCCATAAAAAATAGCATCCCACAAGGCAATCTGGGCCTATTAGCACATCCAATAAGGATTGCCATGCATCCAAATGGCCTATAAATCATCCACTTCAACCCAATGCACACCACAAATAAGCGCGCATGGCTCAAACTGTAACCAGAGTGATCTGCATAATGTATGCTCAAGAAATCATGGTCCACCGGCAATGACTGCTACTGAAAATAGAGCCTGAGATGCCTCAAAACATGGGCGCCATTGCATAATCGGACTCAGCAACAAAATCTACAAATATCTATCTTCTGCTGGAACTCCAAAATCCCAACCGATGAGTGAGAAATGGGAGTCAATACTCATCCACTGCCATGTGGCATAAATCTAAGGTTTCAAAACCTTAGAATGAAAAATGCATAATAGAGAGACAAAATCCAATACACAGAGATCTATAACTCTGAAAATACTCCACCGAATCGCACAAGAACTAACACGTAGGTGTTTTTAGGCATCCGAAATGCAATGGGACAGACGGTTTTGGAAATTGTGGTCTCAATCACTGGGTCCAACACATGGACTGAAAAACGGTTTTGGAAACAGAACTATTTGTAAACTCCACCAGAGTGTGAATGATGAGCAACATAGAAGTTTTAGGACCTCTGAGTCCACCAGAACTGACAGATTTACAAATGGTTGCTCCAAACTTGAGTTCCAACACCCGGGCAGAAAAACATAGAAACTGACACAGTGAGTCAGAAATCCAATGAAATGATCCCAAATTCAAGAATGAAGGTGTTTCCAAGCTCCTGAAGTGAAATGGACACCAAAAGCAAGCAATAGTTCCTCTACAAGTCAATACGGAGTCTCTGTCATCGAACGGAACAGGGAAAAGCTTTAAAAACAACTTTTTCTTTGAAAACACTTAACAGGCTCTCAAAACCACTTCACAAAACCAAAGTGACTTTTCCAAAGGTTCCTTCAAGATCTTTGCACACTTGGATGCAAGTAAAATCACCCACAAAGCTTCCCACAGAGCTTTTCCTTCCTTCCACAAAGCTGCTGAGCTTCCAGGCATTCATGCATGCTCAGCTAGATCACCCAGGCTCTGATACCAGTTGAGAGTGCTCTCAACGGAAGCAAGAACAGAAGAGGAAGAGAGAGAAACAGAGAGCCACACAAGTTTTGGTGGGTGCAGAACACCCTAATCTTCTTTTTCATTCATTTATATATGTGTTTGAGTATTGTACATAACTGGGGTAAAGGCACAGTGACCTTTACCACCAACAGAATCCTCAGGCAATCCAGGTTGCGAGGTCGGGTCCACTTACCTACCACCATCCAAATAAACTAGGTGTAGAACATTATAATTACGTTTGAGTAGACAGGTAATGCCTATTTTTCTCGGCTTGTTATCGCTTTACCTAGGAATATAGACAATCATATGGATTCCTAGATAATTATTTTTATTTAAAAAAAGCCACAAGTGAAGTTTAAGTCACGAGTGGAGTAAGGAGCGAATGAGTGCATGGGTTGAGAAGGAATTAGAGGAGATATTAGTGGGCTTGGTATGTGGGGTGGTTAAAAAAGAAAATGTAAAGGAAATATTTCACGGGGGTATATAAAAGAATAATTCATAGTTAGGGAAGTATTCATGTGTGTGTGTGCAAAGAAATAAGTATCTGTGTGTGTGAGATACATTTACTAATCAATGTGTATATGTGTGTGTGTAGATATATATATATACTCAAAAGAAGTAGCCTCAACTTGGTGCACTAGATCATAGCAAAAAGACAAGGGAAGAGGGCTTATTTCATCTTGTTTTTTAACACAACTGAAACGAAAGATGGATAAATTCCATTAAATTTACAACATTTGAATTTTGTTGTAAAATAAAGCTTTGAAGAGGCAAAAAGGCTACACCTATTGAATACAAGGAATGAGATTCAACCTTCTAGTTTGTAGCATTTATTACAAGTAGGTATAGGAAAATGTTCCTAGAAAATTGAAACCTATGTTATGCTCAAAATGTTATCTTAGAAAGTAAAACTTTATAGAGTAAGAGATGAGAAAAGAGAAAAAGCTAGCAAAAAATATTGTTCATAGTAGTGATATCAAGCAAGAGGGTACTTTGGAAAGTACCAAGGCTAATTGAGGCTTAAGTAGGAGGGTACTTTGAAAATCACAAAGAGTTGAGCAAGAGGGTCCTTTAAAGTACCAAGAGTAATTAAGAGTTTGATGGTACCCAAGAGTAAGTGAGGGTTTCCACATTTGATGGCCAATAGAGGATTGAACTTACCACCGAATTGTTAATCTGTTTAGCATGGTAAACTGAATTTGAAGGCAAATTATATCAAGAGGTATGCCGGCATTGAAGAGTAGTTGCAAGTTGGTCACTTGAAACTAGACCAATTGTCTATTACAAAAGAGTAGTTCCCAACTGGTCACTTAGAACTAGACCATTTTTTATTCTATAGGAGTTCAATGAGGTGCACAAAAAGAAAGACATCAGGAACAATAACTAAACACTAACAAAGCTAAGTATTCTTACCCTTTCTTTTTACTATTATTTTATTAAAATGAATGAATAAGATAAAATGGACCTAGGGGATTAGGTCTGCATTAGAAACTTGAGGGTGAGTTGTAAGATAGCAAAGAAAAGAGATAAGGGTTATCCTAGAACTCTAGGAAACTTCCAGTGACTATATTTGCATGTAGTCCACAAACACTATCCATGATAAAGAGCTAAACATTGTTTAATTATTAGATGAGGACAACTAAAACTTAAGCAAGAGGGAACGTTATGACATGAGTACCTAGTAGTACCCAAATTAGTATTATAATCATTGGGATTAGTCAAGAGAAGAACGTTGGTTTAGACGGGGGCTCTAGAATTGGAGTCATATTGAGTGAGATAGAAGGAAAAAGGTTCATGTTAGGTTACAAGTCATTGCCTAGGGGCAACAGGAGATTAGAATGATTGAAGTGTAGAGAGAGGGGTCAAGAACCTTAGAAATTCTAGTACCTAGGGTCTAAGGATTAACATAGATGTTAGGGAGAATTGGAAGGGCAGAGCTAATGAGGCATGACCACTCATGTGGTCACATCCCATTTTCCACCTTTTCCATAAGGAAAGCACCTATGATACATCCTAGGCATGTAGCAAGTGTAGGAGATGAATAGGATAGGGAAAGAAATACCTAGTGTAGAGGTCACAAGGGCGCTTACTAGAACATGAAGGCTTAGGAGGGCCTGGTAAAACATATATAAAGTCCTACGTTTCCAACAAAGTGAGCAGCAACAAAGAAAGGCCTTTTTCTTTGTTTGTGAAGCTTTTGGGAATCTCATTTGTGGTTCTTCAGCTTTAACTTTCCATTTAGCTACTACTCATAGTGCATCAATCGTAGCAACTGGCATAATGTTCATTGCGAGTAGCTTTTCTTCGATGTTTGAGGCATAATTCTCTTCGATCTCTAGACATTCGGATTTGCATTCCTTCTTAATAATGCCCTTACCCGTCGGCATACGAACTTTGTTGTCCTCTTGGGTGATGGTAAGCACTTCATTACCCTAATCATAAAGGACCTTAGTGCCTTTCAACCATGCCCATCCTAGTAGCATTGGGTATCTCACTTCATGCCCCGTTTTGACTTAGTATGAAAGTTTTAGTGAAATAGACCCCTCCAATTTTGACGCAAATGTCCTTCAACATCCCATGGCACCAAGCTTTGATCCACCATTTTGATTTTGAATGGTGAAGGCCTCAGTTCTTTTAGCTTTGATCTGTCACTTTTACTTTGAATGGCAAAGGCTTCAGTTGTTTCAACTTTGAGCCTCTTCGAAACTTCATCCAAGATTATATTGACTCCCACCCCCTTCACATTGTGATTTTGAGCTTTCACATCAATCACATGCACTTGTTCATCCCCAAATCACCGTCTTTGTTACCTGGATCATTGAAGCCATTGAGATGACTAGAAGTCGTTGGATCATTACAAGGATCTGAAATAATTTCACAGTGGAGTGCAAGCTCCATTAGTTGACTGATGTTGATCGTGACATTTAGCTCCTTGAACTTATCCCATGCTGAGTTGATCTTCATTTGCTCCACATGTTCGTGGCCTTCATTCATGTCTGTTCCTTTCGGTTTCTCACTCCACTTCAATGATTGGTCCCTTTTGTTTTAGTTTTTAGTTGATTCTGGCTGCAGTCTTTTTTCCCTCCTACTTGAAGTGGAGTTTCTTCGGTTTTCTATGATGCTGCCTTTGCTGGACCTTGTGATCTTGTTACCACATTCACATCTATTTTAGTGTGATGAATACTCCGGCTTAGGGAGCCTTGTAGACTTTTAAAAGCACACCTAGCCAAGGAGATATAAACATATGTGTTATAGTTATCCTTAGACTCTAGGGCTGACAAACTCTAAGAAAACTCATTCTAAGTATCGCTGTAGTCTCTACGCTTTTCAAAGCAAGAGTTTGTAACTTCCAGGAAGCAACCAAGAAAATTCAACGCTTTTGCTGATCATGAAATCTCTCATCTCTTTTGGGATTGTCACGATGTTGTTCCCTGCGCCTCTCTGATTCTTTGGTTCAGTAAAACATACAGCAAATCTTAATGCACACTTTAGTCTACCACGTCATCTTCCGCACCCCCTTCCAAAAAACACCAAGGCCCTCAAGGTCCGTACCACTCAAGGAGATGTGGGTTTATTCGGTTAACATGGAAGAGCGGTGAGGAAAGAAAAAGCCATTATGGAGAGGATACACAAGAGGAAGCACATAAGCAATCTATAGATCTGGAGGTTATTACGAAATGCCTTTCATACTCAAAATTCATAAAACTAGAAATACTGAACTCAAAATTCATAAAACTAGAAATACCGAACGTGTAATATAGAAACTTGCTTTAGAGTCAACTCTAACCGAAGTCATCTCTAATTTACATGATTCTCAATTAGTAACTCCTATTGTCAAATCACCTACTCCTATTGAGGCATCTACCTCTTGCTTTTAACCAATCTTGAATATTTTAAAGGACTTAAAGCGATCAATATACGAAGGAAAGAAAACAAAAGAAACAGGGACACTATAAATACGTTCTTCTAAAATTAGCAAAACTTCCATTGACTTAAGAATACCCCTCTTGAAATCAAGTTGTGGAAGTCAGATTTTCCCTTTAAAATAAAGCGTATGAATGGTGGATGCGCTTTAGAGAAATATTGTTTTGAGTTTAAGCAAGCTTTCGTGCAAGAAATTTTACTTGAAAATGAGTTGAAAATGTCATGGGAAGCTTAAAGTAATTGATATGGGTAAAAATACTTTAGTCTAGTACATAGCTAATTGTAAGGAGACAGTCCTTAAGCTAAAGGGGTTGATGAATTCTAGAAGATAAGAGACTATGTGAGGGGTTTAAAAGACATTTGTAATGTTGAGGTGAGAAGAAATTCTCCTAAAACCTTTAAAGAAGTAATCAAGTATGTCAAGATATATAATGATACCACATGAAACTCTAGAGTTGAAACTTTGGGACAAACTTGTTTTGTTTTAAAATTTGATAAACTTACCGATTTGAAAAGAAAGGAAAATTTTAAGGAGGACGTTTCTCAGTCAATGCCCAAGAAACCTCAAATAAAAAATACCCTCTTTTGAGAAGAGAGGATTATGAAAAGGCTAAGCAGGAAAATCTTTGCTTTAAAATGTTAAGGCAAAAATTATTTTGTGAGGAATTGTCTTGTTAGAACTGTCATAGAAATAAACAAGCAAGAGATAAAGACTTAAACAAACCTTCGCAAAAACACGTACTTGCGGTGTAGGTATTACTACTTATAGTTATTGAAAAGTACACTGAGATAGAGGCTTATCATGAGGATAGTGTCCATATGTATTGTCGATCGTTGACAATGTGGGACCCATTTTTGGTCCTCATGATTTAATGAAGATGCATGAAAATATAAGGGGCAACAAGTAAGGATTAGGGTCAATCATAATATGACACAATTTCTTAAACTATGCGTTAGTTAAGAAATTGAAGTGCCCATAAGTATGTGGTATCTTTGGCAAAGGACCGAAAAAAAGGTTTGGGACACCATGATACAAGGTGTAGAGGTGGACACTAGGATGCCTTGGATTTCTAAATTATGCATCTCGATAGAATAGATGTTGTTCTTGGTTGAGAATGGTTATAGTCTTGGGCATACTTGGAGTTATTTAAATAACTTAATTTTGAAAAAAATGGTAGTCTTCCTGACCCTTCCTACTTTGACCTGCTGACTATTTATATAGAGGAGGAATTTAAGACTTGATGGATTAAGGCAGTGGGTACTACCCACCATCTTTACAATAATTGATTTCTAAATGTCTGTTCTTAACATTTGCCCATTGCTGAATTTAATTTAGTCATCAGATCATTAATGCCATGCCTGACAACCTACTGCTCGAGTGCAGTAAGTATGACTTCCATCTGACCCTCGTTGTCCCTTGTGTTTAATTCTACTTGAATGGTTCCTGGACTAGCGATTCATTGCACTCGTTGCTTCCCCTAATGCTTCCACCACTTACTCTATCATGTCTTTTGAGGGAAGTATCCTTCGCTAAGTGTCTCCCTTCACCTTTCAGTTGTAGTTCCATTTCGTCCTTTGGCTGAAGGGCTCGGATTTCGTTTTAGGATTTAGTTGAATCCTAGGGTTCAAAACTCATCCCAACTTTGTTTCAAGCCATGTCCTTGCAGCTTTAATGTGAGGGAGTTGAAGGATGAAATTGCAAATTGCCCCGGTGGGGTGGATCACGACGACATTCACAAAGTGGCTTGAAAATCACTTCTACTTTGGCATTATTAAGTTTTAGCATACATGATCTGAGTGCATTGGCCTCACCACCACCTTTGTTATGGTGTCACACACTTTCAATCTGTGCTCACTCGTGAGTTCTTGAAGCTTGAATGCCTTATCGATCCTTAGTTTAATTTTGTGTTTCTAGGCCTATTCCATGGTCATCGAGATGGACAGCATGATTGGTGACGTAATCGGTGACGTAATCATTACCAATCCTTCGCTTTATGTTTCACATTGGGCGAAAAGTCTTGCACCTGGTGGGGAGGGTGGCACTGGCTTGTTGTTGTCACTTAGCTTTATAACTTTGCCTTATACCAAGGTCTAGCAGAGGGATCTCTCCTTTTGCTGATTGTCATCTAAGTGCCCCAAGCGATGGGTAGTACCCACCTCTTGTGTGTTAGTTTCACAATAGTTTATATAGGAGTATGAGTCTATTAGTTTGGGTCTAAAGATATTCTAGAGGAAGATCTCTATGTGTTAGGTGCTACTAGAACGCTGTTGTATTTAGCCAGTTTGACATAATATAACTCTTCTCTCAATCACACCACTTTGCTTGTCTTGCATTTGTGTACACTCTTTCTTGTATGCTTCGGTTTGCATGCTTGTTTCGTTTTGTGACCACCGACGTAGCAACACTTGCCCAACTACCTAGAAACAACTATCACCCCACCACCCAGAAAGCTGAAACCACCACGGGATGAGGATTGAAGAATGGAGATTGCGACCCAACAAGGATGTACAATGAATTACTTCAATGAGCACTTGCGTTACAAAAAGGGAACCGAGTGTCTTCAAAGAAGAGGTAATCACCCATCCAAGAAACAAAGAGATAGGATGACGAAGACAAAGAGGAAAAGGCGCCAAAGAAGGATGCAATGAAGGAGGAACTCAAGAAGATCCTTAAGGAAATGGGCATTCCAAGGTAACCCGAAAAAAGGGAAGGTCTAGTGTCGCAAGACAAAAGGCCACACAATGAATGAGTGATGGGCCGCGGGCACAATTTGCAACCAACTAGGATCCCTTGCCATTGAAAATTGATGGTACAACAAAACCAAGAAAGCTCCTGAGGTAGATCGGGTAGTACAAGAGCCCAAGAAGGCTATCAAGGCGAACAATTCGTGCTACCTTTATGAAAAAAAAAGGCACAAGAAGAGCGAAGAATGCCAGCTGTGCAAGAAGTATGTTATTATTAGTATAATGAGTGCTAACTAATAAAGCCTTAAAGTTAGACCAATTAATGTTACCTTCCCCAAAATCATGAAGATTATTCATGTTTGACCTAGCTAAAAAGTTAAACCTTTCTCTATATATGTTTCTTCTAACTTTTTTGTTTTGATTTACCGAGCAAGAGACAAGACCATCACTAGTGTTTCCAATGTTGTTCGGTGATGTCAAACGATCCTACATTGGGGAACTTGCTTGCACTCTCCCTGACTAACTACTATGACATCCCCACTGACATCATCATCGCCCAACAGTGTGTGTAGACAGTGTGTGTGTAGACCATAGTATAAAAATATGCTCCCACACATACAAATCCACACACCCACACATATTTGAGCATATATACAAAGTCTTCGTACTGAGTTTCTGTCGACACTCTGGAGGTGAAGAGCAGACTCAGCCATGACGAAGGCTAGCACTAAAGGAGAAGGCTAATCAAAAAGTAGTCCAAAATCTCTTCATTCAAGCTACAACTGCTTGTGAAGTGTAAACGATTTCATTTTAGTCTCTCCCAAACGAGCATAAATTTAGCTGATAGGGCAACACACCATTTAAGATAGAAAGAATTATTGCAATACCAGCAAGCTTTAACTTATTTTTGCCTCTCACTCTGCTTCTCTCTTTGGTTACACAAAGAGAGAGAGTTATTTGTTGATTCTTTTTTGTAAAAAATTCCTAACCTCTCTCAGTGAATACCCTACCCTTTACAGCCTGAGTTTGAAACGTAAGGGTTCAACCTTTCTTTCTGAAATTCAATCCTGCAAAAGAAATAGGTGCATGCAATAACCACAAATCCCATTGTACATGCCAGGTGTCTGTTACCTGGGCACAACAAAGCCTGAGTTGGTCATCCTGTCCCGCCATAATTCAGAATAGTCCTACTCCAGGAGTGTTGCTACAAAGAATAATCTTAGTAGTAGTCCACGTGGCTGACCAGAGCAACAGAAGCATGCCAGATACACAGTATTTGAACAGTCTGACCATCAACATCTTTGTTTTACCTGTAAGGATACTGTATGTACAGGGTATTTCAATAACTGCATTATGATGTGCTTAACCATCTCTCCACTTTTCTGAACACCAAGTCTTTCTTCACAAATCGCATATGCAAATCAGAAAAACACAAACATAAGGATCTCTGTTTACCAGAGGTAAAATCAATCTAACATGCCAGAGTCCCAGCAAACAGAAAATACCCAGGCAAAACCTTTTAGACCATGTTTATCCAAAATGAAAAAGAAGAGTTGTAAATTCATGATATTTGCAGCTGAATTCAAACTTGTATACAGAAACACTGAGGAGGAAGTGACTACAAACAGTGGCATATCCATTCCATCACACCATAGGAGTTCCTTAAGTAATTAATTCAGAAGGATACAAACAAAAGATATGATCAAACCAAGTACACTGATTTTCTTGGCAAAGAGACTCTTTGGAAAACAATCCCTGAACAATAGACAGCTGTGATATCTCAGCCAAAATAGATTGGGTAGATTTGTAAAAAACCATAACTAGGAAAGTATGCCTGGATTACGTGGGTTCATATATTGAGGCAGGACACCTGTAACAAGATATACCTTTGTAAGACTAGAATAAGTCCAATCATACAAATTTAGACTTTTTGTTGTTCTAAAGACCAAAAATCTACACAGAAAATAAAAGAGAAGAAAAAAGAGGTAAACAAAAACTTTTAGGAAAAACAAAAAGAAAGACATACTTAGCAAGCAAATCAACACTTATGTCGTCATCAGTGCCCAAGCATAAGCAGCTATAGTGGGTTTCTAAAGACCCGCAGAGTCTCTTGGGCAAACCCAATGCTTACTAAAATACTTCAAATAAACAAAAGAGAAAATAAAGAAGAAAGTAAGAAGGTGACTAAGCAAAAATAAACAAGCAAGTCAAGAAACAAAATCTTCCAAAAAACTGGAATAATCTCTCTCTCTCTCTCTCTCTCTCTCTCTCTCTCAATTAAGACATAAAAAACTAAAAGGACCATTTACACTTAGGTATCGCTTCCTACAAAGAGGCGAAATTGAATTCCTAACTTAAAAAGCACAAGCCTACTCAATCAAACTCTCTTTTGAAACAAAAAAAAAAACAAGCTATTCAGCTCCCCGCTTTTTGTTTTCAGCTTATGTTCAATCATTAAAAACATACCTAAGGCCGAAACACCATAGATAAAAGACTTCATATCTAAGACTGTGCATACTTTTTTCATTATTTTCCTTGGATTATACCTCTTGTGTAATAGTAAAGTAATAGGCAGGACACCTGTAACAAGATATGCCATGATGAGACTGCACATGAGGCATAACTGCCACATGGGCAGATCTGAGAAAAGGGAAGGCCGATCTAGTGGCTGCGTGGATTCCACCTGGGCAGTATGATAGGCAGCACTACTGGAGCAAGTGGTCTATTTGTAGGCCCAGATCTAGGTCGGCCAGGCCAAAAAAGGCGGTTGATGGATCATGTGAGAGTTGGCCAGATCTGCAGCAGGTCGGCCACTTCCAGGACTGGGTCCGCCAGCTTGGGTGAGTGGGTGTGGGTTCTTTTTTGGGGACGGTGGGGCAGGGGGTTGTATTAGACGAGTACACCCTCATTCTCCTCGATAACTGGAAGCCACTCTAGCTCCTTAGAGCACGGAGCAGCAAGAGGAGAGACAGATTGTAGGTGCAGCATACCCAACCCATTTTGGTACAAGACTGAGCAGCAGAGTGCTGCACGTGTGAGGTACACTGAGAGTGTATCTTGTCCTATTTGGAGCATAATTTATCCAAAGTATTTTGGCTGTCGGCATTGCTGTACATACTCTTCCAGACCAGTGTTGGACCTTGGTGAATCTTTCCAAGCTATTCCACTGTTGAGGCTGGACTGTTAGAAGCTATCATGGAATCAGAGCCAGGTAAGTAAGATCTAGAGTCAGGCCAACATTAGTAGTCTACTTCGACAACTGAGAGAGCAAGGTCACATCTGATGAGTCAAGTGTGCCATCTGTCAAGTTTGGTGCAGTGTGCTTTGTGGTTGGAATCCTCTTTCAATTGATCTACATACTATGACATGGCATCCCACATGCCAATCCCAAACTTTTGTAAGACGGGAATCTTTGATGAAATCGACTATCCAATCTAGAAGATCAAGATTTGGAGCCACCAAGGGAGTGGAGACCAAGCCCCATGATCAAGTGGATGCCATTAGAAGTTTGTGAAGGCTGTGGATCCAGCGGACATCAGAGCGTGCGCGCTCAGGATGCTGAGGCACCTTGGGGACGACTATAGATTCGGAGCTTCCACATGGATAATTCTGATGGTGAAGTCATTCGAGGCCTAGATAATTCTAAAGGATCTGTTCGATACTAATAATATGGCATATATTGTGTCTCTCCAATATCCCTGAGATGGACGACGGGAAACTATCGCGAGTCCTCTGCTGAAGGTGAAGGTAAAGGTGAAGGTTCTAAGAGATCAATTGGTGGCAATCGGTGGACAATAAACAATTGGCCATGCTCATAGTCAGCAAGGTTCCGAATGATGTGCCCCAGATATTATGAGATCCGTAGGAGGTACCACTGTCTTTTTCAGCAAGGGTTCCAAGACATGAGCTGAGTCATTGACTACCTCAATCCAAGATGTGCCACAATTGTTCGGTCCAGGGTATATCAGACATAGGAGGACACTCCATGCACGCAGTCACAGATCAGGGCACTATCCAACAAAGGATCACAGATTTCTTCACAGGAAAAGAACTCACATTAAGTGACCACTGTAGGACACGAGACCCTGAGCCCATGTGAGAGATTTCACCATACATGTAATGCACAACAGCGGAAGCAATCTTTAACCAAGAATAATTCCCTCCATATGAGAGAGAGAGAGAGAGAGAGAGAGAGAGAGAGAGAACGTAGGTCTATATAAACTGAAGCTCCACCACACAGGTACAATATCTGGAAAATATGCTCTCCTCTCTTGGATGTGTGAGACAGCAAATTCTCCACTCACAGGAACACTGAAGGACACCCACTAATAAGTGACAGGAGGGCAACTAAATATAAAGAAGATGATTGGGTCTTCTGAGATTCAACAAAGCAAGGCTGAAATCAAAGACGGATAACCGTATTATTTATGTAAAGCTGAATTTACGGTATGATGTTCCTTTTCAGATTGAACACGTTGCACAGGATCAATGAAGTTTCTTTTCATTTGTTGCGTCTTCCACCACATTGGAAGATCCATAATGCTTTTCATGTCAGTTTGCTAAAGCATTATGAAAAATTTACACTTGTTTCTTTTGTTGATAAGATTCAGCCAGCAGGTGTTAATGAGGATGAGGTTGTCATACTCAAGATCAGCATAGGCGACGAAGATGGCTTGAACACATATATCTTCTGAAATTTCAGAACTACCCCACTACTAATGCGCATTGGGAACCAACGATTTCTTTCTGATTGTCCTCATTTGATTCAGCTTTACGAGGAAGCCATTCATTTGAGCACCTTCGTTTAACAGTTCTAGTTGAGAATAATTGCTTAGTGACAGAGGGAATGTAACATGCCTAAACATTTTGTTCCCTTTTTTAAGCTAATATTTAAGACTTTATTATGCACATACTTACTGATCACACGTGTGGGTTTTTGTGAGTTCTTTCTTACATGACATTACGCATTTGGCCAATCATCTTCTACAAATCCAATGCATTGGTCTTCTTTAGTTTAGTGCTCGTTTTATCCATGGTTCTTACACCATGAGAATTTACCATCTTAACATGATAGTGGCATCTTTCTGCAGAAGGATTAGCCACGGTCAACACTCCCTATGTGTACAACTAGTCACGTTCTAATGACCAGAGGTTGGGAGCTAGTGCATGGGGTGGACTTCACTACATGGAGTGACTTCACAACCCATAGGTTGTACCAGTCCTTATGGCTTGATGATTATTTGCACTGGGTTTCTATACCCAACTCAAATGGATTCTATACCCTTCAGTTTCTACTTGCTTTCATATTGGCTTTAGAGATGAGCCTTGGTGCATCTAAACAATAATGCTAATTATTATGAGGATAGAATGAGATTACATAAGCTAAATATGTGAATTTTTTTATCTCTAGAGCCAATATCTTGATCACTCACATGCACATTAGATACTACACAATGAGCTGCAACAGTTGGGTTCAATTTGGGTAGATTTCGATAAATCTAGCTCAAGATATCGCCTTAGCAAGCCTAGGGTAAGGGTACAATTAAGTGTTCTAAGCCGAATTCTGCATTAATCATGTACATGGGTAGAGGGGTCATGGGCCAAAATTCTAGAAAGGGAATTAAAAACTATTTAATTAAACTATGAAAGTTATTTCTCACTATATAGGCTATAAATATTTGATAAAATAAATATATCTATGTTTCAATTAACCTGTAAGTGTAATTTTATTTTTTAAACTGCTTTTTATAGCTTTTCCTCAGTTTTAGAGCTAGAACTAGCCTTACAAAGCTCGAGTGGCTTTAGGCTACTTGATTCTAGCATGCTGGCTGTTGAGATATTTGATGCTCCCACGTTTTCAAATTGCTAAAGCCCAGAACAGCAATTTCAAATTGGCTTCCTGCCTCCTGCTAACAACCAGGCACATGTTCCATTCATCAGAAATCTTGAGATAGCGATTAGTTTTACAGCCTGTTGCTACTGTTTCGACACCTATTTCACTTCGAATTGGAATAGCACCTCTTGAACGTTGCCTGCATGCAATCTCCTCTTCCAAATCAATTGCGATTTGAAGAAGGGGCTTTTCTACTTGACAATTTTATAATTTCCACACTTTCCAAGTTAACTCTTTCCACTTTTCATCTCGGACATCACGGGAATCAATTTTGATAAAGGGCCATGTTCCAATGCTTGGATATGTTTTGGCATCACTAATCATATTGGAATGGTGATTCTCTTTCTACTTGACTATTTTCATCTGCAGACATAGTTTGCAGACATAGTTTTTCTACTCCAGAATTGACAATTTCATGCTAGAACATCTCTTGGTCACTACTGGCTTGATGGTTTTAGATTTTGGTATCACGTCGCATCTTTTTGATTGATGATTTCATTGTTGGGCTTTGATTAAGGCTTCTGGATCAGTTTCTATTGAGATATTGGAAGATCCCACTAGTCTTTGATTATGGGGTTGGGTTACAATGGAAAGTGATTGTGACAATGTCTTCATGGAGGGAGGATGAAGAAAGCATGCCAACGTTGCTTTAAGCCTGTTCCATTGGTTGAGTTTTTGGCATTTGACAGAGATTCCAGGGTCCCCACCACATCTTGGTACGTGGACTTGCTTTTTTATCATTGTCCTATTTGTTGAAGCATTGTAATTCCCTCCTACACTTATAAAGGAGTAGCATTAATTCTTTCTTGTCCTAAGATTTCAGAGGTTCCATCCTTGATTCTAAAATACTATTGTATTAGGATTCAGCTTTATTGGAAATACAAACATTATGCCAGGTGTTCGTGCTCTGGCAGGGGTGATTTTCGTTCGCACCCCACGTAACCTCGTTTAAGCACGGTTCTGACAAGGGGGTACGACGGCCTTCATGAAATGGTATCTTGATCACTCTCAAGTTTGAGGACAGCTGTAGCTCAAGTTTGAGGACAGCTGTAGCTCAAGTTTGAGGACAGCTGTACCTTGACTTGATGAAATGCAAATTGATGGAACTGAAAGGCAGTCAAATTTATGAGCCTGTAGTATTTCTTTTGGCTGACAAAGACACAATGAAGCAATTATGGAACCAAAGTACATACTTGTCAGGTAGAAAATAACAATCAGTATTCTAATTTCTGAGTGTTCAAAATAAAGCAGCATAACATATAGTTCAGGTCAGACAAATGCCAAAACGAGCAAAGTTTAAAGTCCAGGAATACCTGCTGAAGATTAAGAGAGGTAATTCACTGACTTCAAGAAACTCCAACCAGCATTAAGTAGCTGGGAAGAGACTATATAAGCATTGCCACAATCAAGTTCTCCCAGAAATCCAGGTTCCTGAAAACAAATAAAATATCAAATCATATCTGGTACAGCAAACACTAGCAGAAATCTTCTAACAAACAGAAACCTAAGCCGCAGCCGAGGTTTTCAATAGAGCCCGACAATTTCGGTATTAAATATGTTAAGAGGCATTACTTGATAGAACACTTCGGGTTAGAATTGATCCCTGCTGAGTAATTTTAGAAAACAGTTACCTATTTCTGTGTCGTATAACAAAAGTCTCCTCCTGGAGCAACTTGAACAAATCTGTTCTTGATCCCAACCAGGAACTGGTGGTGGGCTAACCCTTCAAGTGGTGCTCATTACATATACAAGATCACATTCCAAGTTTGTTCAGGCCAGCCAAAACTAGGTGTGTTTGGAAGGTTAATAGGCAAGAGCTTGCAGAGGCCAGTGAGCCAGAGATAACAATGCATGCTAGATTCCATACCACAGGCCACCAATCACCAACAATCTGCACAGGAGCATACCCCACCTGAAATCTCGTGAAATCTTTTGGAACCTCACACTATAATTGTCCTTCGAGTAACTATGGAAATTAGCTTGGCAGCAGAGTGACAATCAGGGCACAACCAAACACTCTTGGTGATAAGAAGAGGTGTTCCAGGGGCTGTACAAATAAGGCCAAACGTAGTTGCCAGCTTCCCACTCTGACTGCAAAGCTTGAGCTTGCTCAAATCGTCAGAGACATAACCTGCCGCTCTCATCTCCCTCACTTACCCCTGCAACATGGGATGTATCATCTCCTGTTGAGGATGCCAACAATTCTGCTCAGCAAGAAACTCATGCACCTTGCCATTAGCTTCAATTGAGCAGCACCCACACTCTTTCCATAAATTCTTGGCCCTTGCACTACTAATCACCTTTGCTGCATCATCCTCCCTACCTGCTCCAGCATAAATGTTTGATAGCATCACGTATGGGGCAGGATTCTCAGGATCCATTACAAACACTCGCAATGCAGCACGCTCACCTCTCTCCACATCAGCTTGGTATTTACAGGCACCAAGCAATGCCATGAAAGTCGCAACTGTAGGTTTAAATGGGATATCACGAATTAAGAGCTCTGCCTCATCCAGCCGTCCTGCTCTTCCAAGTAGGTCAATCATGCAGCCATAATGATCTACGTTAGGGGAGACAACACCACCTTTGATCATAGAAGAAAAGCAATGGTAACCCTCATCAACCAAACCAGAATGGCTACATGCAGCAAGAAGACTAACCAGCGTCACATCATCAGGTCTAAACCCTTCATGTTGCATTTGTTCAAAAAGTTGGAATGCCTCTTTCACATGCCCATGCTGGGAGTAAAGTGCAATCATGGCTGTCCAAGAAATCACAGTCCTCTGCAACATGCAGTCAAATAAACTCCGGGCACGATCTACATTCCCACACTTCCCATACATGTTCACAAGGGCAGTACCGACTACCACATCTGATTCAAGTTTCCTGTCTAGGATGAGACGATGGATCTCCTCTCCTCTAGTTAGTGCTGCGCAACTGGCACATGCATCAAGAATGCAAATGAAGGTGACCTTGTTGGGTTGAAACCCTTTCTGTTGCATTTGGTCAAAGAGATGAAGAGCCTTCTTGCCCTCTGAACATTGAGCATATACTGCAATCATGGCAGTCCATGAAATGACATCCCGTGCAGGCATTTTGTCAAACATCTCCCATGCACCCTCAACACTGCCACATTTTCCATACATGTTAATGAGAGCATTCCCCACAATGACATCTGACTCAAAGCCACTCTCCATGATGCGAGCATGCATCCGCTTTCCTTCAGCTATTGCTGCTTGGCTTGCATATGCATCAAGGATGCTGACAAAGGTGACATTGTTTGGCACAACTCCCTGCTGATGCATTTTTCCAAAAACTTGAAGGGCCTGATTGGCTTTCCCATGCTGGGCATACGCTCCAATCAAGGCAGTCCATGAAACCACATTCTGCTCAGGCATTTTGTCAAACAGCTTCTTGGCATCCTCAAAGCCGCCACACTTCCCATACATGTTCACAAGAGCAGCGTCAACATCAACATCTGGCACAAATCCCATCTTAATGACAGTCTCATGCATCCACAAGCCTCCTTCTAGCATTGCACTACCTGCACATGCATCAAGAAGGCAGATGAAAGTGATCTTGTTTGGATCAACTTTCTCCTGCTGCATTTCGTCAAAGAGTTTCAGTGCCTGGTTGCCCTGTCCATGCTGAGCATATACCCCAATCATTGCAGTCCATGAAACCAAATCACGCTCCAGCATGTTATCAAATACTTTCCTAGCAGCATCCACACTGCCACCCTTGCCGTACATGCTAATGAGAGCATTAGCTACAATGACATCTGACTCAAGACCAGAGTCCAAAATACAGGCATGCACACACTTGCCCTTCAGTAGTGCCGTCTGACTAGCACATGCGTCAACCGTGCAGACAAAGGTAACCCTGTTTGGCTTTATTCCTTCTTGTTGCATTTGGTAAAAAAGATGAAGTGCCTCATTGCCCTTTCTATGCTCGGCATATGCTGCAATCATAGAAGTCCATGAAACCACGTTCCGCTCCTGCATGTTCTCAAACATTCTTTGTGCATCCTCCAAGCTGCCACACTTGCCATACATATTAACAAGTGACGTTTCAACCACAACTTCTGTTTCAAGTCCGGCATCCACAATATAGCCATGCAAATGTTTCCCTTCGGCTAGTGTTGCAGAGCTGGCACAAGCATCAAGGAGGGAGATGAAGGTGACCTTGTTTGGCACTAAACGTTCCCTGATCAATTGACCAAAGAGTTGGAGTGCTTCTTTTGCTAGTCCAAACCGAGCATATGCTGCAATCATGGCATTCCATGAAACAACATCTCTTTGCAACATATTGTCAAATACAAGCCGTGCATCCTCCAAACTCCCACACTTGCCATACATATTGACAACAGTATTTCCCAACACTACGTCCGGTTCAACCCCATGAATTGCCATGCAAATGTGCATTAGTTTGCCTTCCGCTAGCAATGCAGAGCTGGCGCATGCATCAAAAACGGATACAAAGGTGACCTTATGCGGCCTAAGTCCTTCCTGCTGCATTTGGTCGAAGAGCTCGAGAGCTCGCTTACTCTCACCGTTTTGAGCGCAAACAGTAATCATGGCAGACCATGAAACTGCATCACGCTGGGGCATTGTGTCAAACACAGTCCATGCACCTTCCAAAGTGCCACACTTGCCATACATGCTGAGCAAAGCAGTGGCCACGAAAACATCTTGTACCAGTCCTCGCTCCTGAGTAAGGGCATGCATCCGCTTGCCTTCAGCAAGGGTTTCCTTGCTTCCACAAACGGACAAAAGGCAAATAAATGTGAACTTATCTGGCATTACGCCTTCGTGCCGCATTTTTCCAAATAGCTGAAAGGCTTCATCAGCCCGCCCTTGCTGTGTGTATGTTCTTATAATGCAATTCCACAAGAGCACCCTCTGTTCATGCACATTGGCAAACAAGCCCAAGGCATCCTCTGGAGCTCCAGACTTGCCATACGCCTGTACAAGAAGGTTCCCGAGCAATAAGCTCCGTTCGAGGCCAAGTTTGATGATGTGGTCATGGACGCGCTTAACGTCCGACAAGGCCTTGTCATCACCACACCAGCGCAACAGGTAAGCGTACGTAGGAGCATCCAGCCGAGCATCAGGCCGAACCAACAAATCGAGAGTCTCCAGCCATGGTTCCTGCGCACAGTGGTGTGTAGCAATCTCTTCCACTGCAGTACCAATGAGCCGTTGTTGCTCAAAGGGTACAAACAATCTTGCTTTGAAGGTGGGTCTTTCATACTCGCGCTGAATTCTACTTGTGCTGGATGTGCGGCGGCTAGCTCCAGCAGCACTAGTGCAGGAAGGCCGAGCAAAACGCCGGGAGGTGCCATAGAGCATGCTGCATGGCCTCATTAGCACAATAGCAACCCATGAGCTTGCTCTTTTATGCCCCTCTAGTCAACGCGTTTTGTCTACAAGACTCGGGTCTCCTCCTCATAGCAACATTTTCTTGCCATTGGTGAAGCTCTGAGTGAGCTCGTCGTCGCGACGTCATGCATGCGGATAACCGACGTTCAGCAGAGCCTCAGGCCGGTTACACTCCAGCTCCTGCCTGCCCTTCTTCATACGCCACAGCCAATCCGTGCCTTCAATTGCCAGGGATGGGCGCCACTCCATTACACACAGCCAAGCCCTTCTAATTTGCTTCTACTGACTCGGTTGCCAGCTCCTGCTGGAAACTGTGGGCAGGGGGTCGAGGCTGGCCATCGGTGGGCAGGGTGAGCTTCATCCAATCCAAGACGAGCAATCTCCGAACAGTAAGGCATTTCCCGCCATCAACTCCACCGCTTGGAGTCTTTTGTTGCTTCAGAAATCCTCTCTCCATCTGGAAGTCTCTCTCCACCTCAAAGCAACGTTTTTGGGGCTGCCATCCTCTGCAAGCAACGATTTTTGGAGGTAAGCGTTCTTGCCAACGATTTCCTTCCTGACGCTCCTTTCATAATTTTGACTGGGCTCTGCGTTTTGTGTAATGCAATTTCAGTGCATCTTGTTTTGTCGCTCTGCGTTTTTTGTAATGCACAGAAATTGCGTTCAATTTCAAGATGCAATTTCTCGCTCTGCGTTCTCTGTAATGCACTGAAATTGCGTTCAATTCTCGTCTGCTCCCATAAATCTTTACTCTCCTCATGGTTCGTCCTCACAATTCTGGCGATTGACACCTTCCCCTGCCTCTCTCATTACGAAAACTGTAGGAAATCTGACGAGAAAAGGGGAGGCTAATTTATTGATTTTGGCTTGCATCTCGTCAACATCAGAACGCTGCTTTTCCTTCTTTCCCCAATATCTCCATCCACCGTTCAACGTCCCATTGTCCTTCTCAGAATGCAATATTCCAAACAGTATGACTGTTCTGGATGTCATAATTCCTATTGCCATTGATGAGATGGCAAAGCAGAATTAAGATGCATTTCTAGTTGTACATCTTCTGAATTTCAAGTGCTCAGGAGGGTGAGGCTCGAAGAAATCATTACACAAACGTGCAAGCATGAGCTGAAATTACAACACTCAGTCTCCATTGAAGGTAAGAGCTCAAACTTGCAGCACATTTGAAGCTCAAGAAGAAGACCACCGAAATGGTCAAGAAATGAAGCAATGTAGCTGCAAGGTGGAGGTGATCTATAGTTGTTAGGAAGGTGGTTCGACTCCATTATATCTGCCCAAGTGTGGAAATTTTACTGCCTGCACTCCTCACTGGCAGATATAATGGGGGCTGACATCTAGGTGACTACATGGTGACCTCTCAGTCTGCCCTACCCGACCACAGGGCTGCTCGAATCACCCCTAGATAGGTGGATAGTGTAGGACCAGGTCATGGACACACAAGTGGAGCATTTGCAGATGTCATCCTTCTCCTTTAGTGCCCTTTGTCACGGCTGAATTTGCCTTTTACGTTCGGCCTCTATTAAGAGATAATCAACTAATATAGAGGGCCAGTGGCCCTAATTTTTTGCCAGTTAGACCCTGCAAACCCAATTTTGAATGTCAATATGCTGAGCATTCTGTGGGGAAGCCGGTAAGTATCCCATCTGCTCAATCACATTTGTGTTCTTATGGTTATACATTTGTAGCTCTTGTTGTAATGGCTTATATATTGCTGCCATTAGTCTCTCATACTTTTGTGTTCTCGTGTTGTAGGATTCCCCATATGGATTCTCAGAACCCACAGGACATCGAGTTCACCCCCTTGTATTCTCAATATTCGCAGGCATCCAACTTTGGTGACATGCCTTTGCCAGTCACTCCAGCAGCCCATAGGTCGCCATTGCTTTCAGGTCGCCCTCGTGTTGCAGGGACTTTTCCTCTGTCCCCTCTTCCTAGTTCACTGTTTGCATTTAGGCCATACGAACGGCTCCATCCTGTTGGCTTCCAGTCCATGCAGCAAATCTCGCAGCCATCACAAGGGGAGGTCCAAACTATACCCTCTGAAGGGATCAATGAATTGGAGGGGGGTTCAGTTTCACAGAAGGTCAATAAGCTTTCTGTGAAACGTAGAGGTGAACAATGCAATGATGAGGAGGTGCAGGAAATCAAGGCTGCCACCAAACCCCCAAACTCCAAGAGAGGTCGAAAGGCATCAACCACCAAGCAAGAAGGACATGGAAGAACAAACACGGAAGAGGGAGTTCTGGAAGGATGCTTGGGTTGTCCAGTTGATCCACATTCATGGCTCAATGCACGATGAGTTTGTCAAAACACCAAAGCAAGGGGTCGACCTATGGTCCAAAGTTGCCACTCAACTTGCTGGGTTGTTTCCGGACTGTGACAAAGATGCTGGAAGCTGCAAAAAGAGATGGGGTCGAGTATATGCCGACTACAAGAAGGATAAGGCCCATAACTCCATCTCCGGCAATGATCGAAAGGTAACTTGTCAGTGGTTTGATATCATTGATGAGTACATGCACAGCTGGGCAAACGTGGTTAGCTACACCCATGCTTCGGCAGTGGGTGGAAACAGTGACGGCCCAATTTGGGAAGCTGATGAAGGTGACAACATAGAACTCCCTGTCAAAACAGAATCACCAACGACCAATGTCCCTGGGGATGTTCGACCGTGTAAAGATCGGAAGATGGAGGACTCCCTTGTTGACATGGCCAACACAGCGAAATTAATGGCAGATCAGCATAAAGATTCTGTTCAGGGTCGCAAGGCAGCAGAAACATAGACATTGGCAACAGCTGTGACTGGGCTTCTAGATGTAATGAGGAATCTTCAGAAGGAGTGACTAGCGAGGGTTGACACCGGAACTCTTTAATGTTTGTGTTTATTTCAATTGCAGTTTTGGAAAGTGAAGGATGCTTGTTAGACAGACAAAGGATACACTTTTTCAGATGATTGTTCATTCACATGCATGATACATCATTTACTTGTTTTGTTGGGATAATGCATGCCTTCAATTATGTTAAAACTTTTACTTTATTTGGATGCATATGGGAAATGCTTTCCTATTTCTCTGCAACTACATGTTGATAAATACTTCTCTGTTTTTCTGCAAATACCTCAATGTCTCAATTGCAGTTTTGGAAAGTGAAGTATGCTTGTTATACAGACAAAGGATACTATTTTTCAGATGATGGTTCATTCACATACATGTTGATAGATACTTCTCTGTTTCTCTGCAAATATTCTCTGAATGTCTTTTTAACAATATGCAGCAGGTTCTCTGTTTCTCTGTTTAGACAAATTTGTAGGAGCAGGTTGAAGTCACATATATCCGCAGCAGGTTCTCTGTTTCTGTGCAGTAATCTCTGTTTACTGCCAATATAAGCAGCAATACATGATTTATGTGATATTGGAAGTTAGGTTAAAAATGCATTTCAAAGGGATAATTTTTTTTTTGATGATTATGAAAGCAATTGAATTGACTGAACTCCTTAATTTGACAGCACTTAATGGCTCCAGAGAGGAATGGAGGTTCAATAGTAGCACACAACTACGTTACAATGATAGCAGGAAATCGTTGGAGATGTGATATCTGCCATCAAGAATTTCGAGGCTCACCGGCGAGGATGTTATGGCACTTCGTGGGAGATGTTAGTAGGACAATGCCATGGTGCAGAGGCGATGGTGCACAAAGAGGCCGCCATCTTACAGCCACTTGCTAGTATTGACGTTGACACAACTACGTAGTCATAGATGCGGGTGAAGTTGTCGCAAACGTGGAGAATAATGTTACGATGCTAGACTGTGGACGGTGGAGATGTAATGTCTATCATCAAACATACATTGGCTCTCGCTTAAGAAGGAGGTTGTATTTCTTTGGTGATGAGCATGGAAGAATTTCAAAATGCAAGGGACTAAGAGATTAGAACCCTGCAAACTCTTCTTGCTACCATTTTGGGACTACTTGTCCAACATTACTGTTTTGAGGCATTGTAAATTACGTTCTTAATTTTGAATTGATGTATGGTGAAACTAATTTTGCAAAGGGTGAATATGGTGAAACTTCAAATTATGCTCATAATAATTACTTCAGCAATTGCACTTATTCCTACTTTTGCAAGTTGACTGGAGGATGTTACAAAATTATCATTTGCAAACTGTGATCTCTTATTAAAGTTCCTCGGGTGGACCCTGTTTAAGTGAAGTAGACGTTGCATTATTTACGTTGTATCTTCCACCAGCTCAACCTAAGCAAGCTTCCCCCAAAGTGTGCATTCTAATCTCAGTCCGATAAAGAAATGGTGGCGGAACAGAAGTCGGAGGATAGACCATCGGCTGTACCAGATACTGAAAAGGTTGCGACAACACTCTCTGAAACGAAAATGGTACATGCACTGCCTTGGAGGAAGGAAGACAAGGGAGAACAAGCTCGTGAACTCTCCTCAGCAGATGTTGGAGTTAAAGAGGTTGGAGCCCCCGAGGGGGGAGACTTTTCTCAAGGTTAAAGGCGCCCTTCGAAAGAAACAGGAGGGAAAACAGAACATGCAGGATCTGCATGTTGAAGGTGAGAGTTCAAGGAAGGCTGAATCGCTTAGGGAAATAATCAAAAGCAGGGCGAGGAAGGGCTCATCCTTCATTAACATCTATGCCCCGCTAGCGGACAAAATGGAACATGAAGGTGCTATAGATGATGATCTCTGATGTCAGGATGAATAGGCCTCAGTTGGCCTTCCTTTCTTGGAATGTCAGAGGTGCTTGCTCGGCCTGGTAACATGGTTCGTGAGCACAAGCAGAAGGTTGTTGCGCTACAAGAGTTGAAAGCAGGCCCGCAAAACATTGAAGGACTCCAGATAGTTGGTTACTCATGTATTTCTAACAGTCCCTTTGCTGGAAGAGGTGGAACTACGCTCCTAGTTTGCGACTCCTTCACGATTCTCGTAGTCTTTAGGGATCCTGAGGGAGAGTATCTTTTGGTAGATGTCAAGTTGCAAGGTGTAGACTTTTCTGTTTGCTTAGATTATGCTCCCAACGTTTCGACGCAGCGAGAAGTCCTTTGGGAAAGACTTCGTTTAGCTCTTATCAATAAAGCAGTGGTTGTGATGGGTAACTGGAACAGTGTAACTAACATGTAGGATAGATCGCATGAAGCAACAAAAATCATGGTGAACGAGAGGGATGCTTGGAATTTGTTGGAATTATCATGTGGGCTAGTTTATGCAGTTAGCATTGATAGCGCGAGCAATGTACGCATGTTCTCCTGGCACAAAAGCCGGCTGGAAGCTTCTGGACGACGGCCCGGTTGGATAGGTTCTATTTCTCTCAAGGGAGCTGGTGGATCAAACCGTATTTGCAAGGGAAAGTTTTGCTAGAAGTCTTTGATTCTGATCACTTTCTGGTGGTTGTAGGCTTTGATTTGCTAATGCTAAATTCGACCTCTAGAGGACCCATTCCTTTCAAATGGAATACATCTTTCATGGGTTGGAAGGAATTTGATGGCAAGATCTCAAAGAAATGGAGGAAGAATGCTGAGGTCTACAGACATCCGGTGGTTTGTTGGAACAAATGCCTAAGTGCAGTTGTGAACATTGCGAAACAGTATGGCAAATCGAGGTCTCAGAGAAGCAGATCCATACATGCAAGGGTAACTTTACTGCTAGCCTTGCAGCAGAACCCAGAGGAATCTTATATCTCAACTTTACTGAACGAGATTGACTTCAATCTCAGAGCTCAGGAGCATTCTGGGCTTGCAGCAGCTCGTATCCAATCAAGGATGAAATGGCTAGAGGAAGGCGACAGACCCTCTGCTTTCTTTTTTAGAGCCGTCAGAGAGAAGAGGCAAAGAGAAACGGTCTCTATACTTTAGATGAGAAAGGTAGAGCAGTCACAGCCGAAGATGAGATTGCAAGTGTATTTGCTAAACATACGGCAAGCATAGTGCGTGTGAAGCCAGTGCCACCAGCTCTCTTTGAGGAGAGAATTTATGCATGTCTTTCTAACTTGCCAAGAAAGGTTCCCTTCTCAGAGGATGAGCTAAAATATACGGTCAAGCAAATGGCAAAAGATAAGACACCTGGACCTGATGGAGTCCCTGTTGAATTCTTCCGGCATTACTGGGATGTTTGCAAGAGTCAAGTGACTAAATTAGTCAACTGGTGTTGTGATTAGTAACTGAAGCGACTATGTTTTAAAAGAGACAGAGAACTTCACAGTTTTGGGGAAAGGAGAACCTTTGCCTTGAGGATCATTAGTCGTGTCTGGAGTTAGATGTTTTTTGTAATATTTGAATACACATGCAAATCTCCTCATTGTAATTATCTTTTTTCTTGTTAATATACTCTTGACTTTTTATCCACAAAAAAAAAAACCATTTTCTTGCCATTCCTTCCATTATTCATGCAAATTTCCTCAGTTGTAATTATCTTTTTTCTTGTTAATATACTCTGGACTTTTTATCGACAAAAAAAAAAAACCATTTTCTTGCCATTCCTTCCATTATTCATTCGCCTCTTATGCCTAACATGACCAACTCCGATCATGGTATCACGTGAGCTTTCATTGGTCATGCGAGTCCCTGATGACATAACCTTTCATTAGTCATGCGAGTCATTGCAATAAATTGATCTTTGTTTATTAAGTATTCATGTTAGTACCTTGATAAGTTCAAACACTAACAACGTGTAATAAGCTCAATTTTTGTAGATGGTAATGGATGTAGCTTTGTGAACAAGCCCTTCTACCTCAATTAAAAAATAACAAAACTAAATACCTTACAAGTTAGATGGTGTCGCATAAATTCTATTTGTTTGTAAAAGAAGGGCGTAACAGACATGACTTGTGGTACAATTACCCGTTGAAAGCCTAGAAACCTTTGTGCATAACTTGAGAATATTGCTTATTAGATATTCATCAAGGTGGAAATGAAGTGTGAAGCAAAGCTAATTGGTGTGTGCATTACTAAGGTGTTTCTTTCTTAACTATATTTGTAAAGATGTGTTCTCTTTTGTTTATTGAGAGCTTGGATATTTAATGGCTTGCTTGGTTCTATCTATCGCATCCCTTGAATGATTTAAGTTGTTGCCTTTCCAAACGTAACTTAATTCCCCTCTATTTTATCACTTAAGTTGTTGCATCCCTATTTTATCACTTAAGTTGTTGCATCCCTATTTTATCACTTAAGTTGTCTATACCCCTCTATGCTCTCACTTGATTCCCCCATTATTTTCCTCATATATACTTCCCATCTACTTCCTCATATATACTTCCCATCTAGCCATTCTAAAGGCCCTTAAAATCAACAAATTGTTCCAAACGTATACGAGACATCCAATTGAAAAGGCTTTTATTTTTTTCAATGGAGAAATTTAATTGATTTCTTAGGTAAAAAGGTGGAATAACCCAATTAAGATAAGGTCATAGGGATAGCTTGAAAAATTCATGCAAAGTGGGGACTTGGATTCCTAGCATCCCTTACCCACTCATCAAGAATTTCCATTAGGCTACATGAAGATATTGCATAGTAAAAGCGTCTTAAATTCTTACCCTCATAATAAGTGGGGAGGGGTCGTTGATAATTGATGTAGCTGATTGAATTTTAATCTATGTAATGTTAAAGATGAAAGAAGATAATTAAATAAGATTAAAATTAGGTAAGTTGCGCCCTAACCATAGTTGAAGATCGCCAATTTGTTTTAGCTTGATGGGAAAGTGTTTTTCTTTTGTACTTAATAGATAAACTAAGCAAACCATTAGAGATCCAAGCTCTCTATGTTGTCACTTAAGATGTTGCCTTTCCAATGTACATCTATACCCCGTATGCTCTCACTTAATTTCTCCATTTGTTTACTCATCTAGACTTCCCATCTACCTATTCTAAAGGCCCTTAATATTGACAAATTGTTCCATATGTATAAATTGAAATTCCTTGAAAAGGCATTAATTTTTCAACGGAGAAAATGAATTGACTTCTTACCTAAAAAGGTGGAGTAGCCCAATTAAGATAAGCTCAAATAGATAGCTTCATAATTTCAAGTAAAGTGGGGACTTTTGGACTCAAGACATCCCTTAGCCACTCAACGGGACTTTCTGCTAGTCTACATGAAGATGTAGTGTAAGAAGCATAGTAAAAGTTTTATTCTTACCCTCATATATAAGAGGGGATGGGACCCCTCCCCTCATAAATAGAGGGACGTCCTCATTAATGAATGTCCTTTTAACCCCTCCCCTTACCTTTCCCACCCCTCACCTCCATTCTAATAAATACATTTTTAAATTCTTTTCAATTGGGGGGACCTATCTTTGTTATTCCTTACTTCATTAATTTTTTCATTTTTAGGAAATGGTTTTGATTGGATTTTGATGTTGACTTTGATTTTCTCTTTTTGTTTTGTGGTTTTCATTGGCTTTTGAAACAATTCCTCTTCTTTAGGTTAGGCTTATGGTTGGCTCGTGATATGATTTTTTATATTCTTTAGTAATAAGTGTTTATGTGGTTTATAATCTATGAAATATGCATATCACTATTAGATTTTGGATTTTGTTACATCAAATTTTTCATCATGTCTACATAGTTTCTTTTTTATTATGAATTTGCAACATTTCTAAATTTAGTGGTGTAGGGTTTTTTTACTACACCCAACATACATTGTTTTGGTTTTTTCTAGGCCTCTTTTACTTTATTTATGTCTTGCTCATGGATTCTAGTTCCATCTTTATAGATCGTTGACTTAAAATATCCAACATGTCCATGCTCTTCATGATATACAATGTGTAATTATTTGGATATCTAGTTTCTTCAAAAAATTAATGTTGCCCATTACAGACAAAAGTGGTCTCCAAAGGGTTCATTTCTTCTTACATACGAGGTACTCTTAAAATTTTTACTATAGTGCATGCTATGTAGGTAACCCAAAGATTCTATAAGTAGTATGTTGCATATTCATCGATTACGATTAGATTTATCCATGAATTATTTTATCATCCTTGCTCTTGCTTGATTTGGTGTTATGTTTGTTATCATGAATTTTATTATGTCAATGTAGCAACTCATGCCTAAAGTGTATGACTATTATGTGATGCATCTCAACTTGGTAATGGACTATGACATGGTCAAAAAATAACGACCCCCAGTGTATAATTTGTGATACACCACTAATCGTTATAGATTGTGATTGTTTGTTCTTCCATATTTTTGTCTAGTTTTGTAATTCATAGTATTGACTTTTGCAAGTCCCACCATCCTTTCTCTCACTCATGCATCTAGATTGTTCGTACAAATCATCAAATTTATATTATAAGGGTTCTTTGTTATGTAGCTTATAAATCATATCATCAATGTACTCTTACTTGTGCATCCATAGTGTCCATAAAGATCATCAAGTTTGCAATGTAAGACGTTCCCAAATGCATTCGTCATTCTTGTGTATCTACATCTACTAATATAAAGCATCAATATAAGTGTAAAAGTTTCTTATTTTTTGAAATTTCCTCCCTATAAAAATAAATGCTTTCATGTGGAAATCTATATTCATGCACATTTTTGCCATCATTGCCATAGAAAGGTGTTCCTTGGGCTCCATATAGCTACATCTCAAAGTAGCTAGCTATGCTACCATGGCCAACCAAAACCGAAAGGTCAAAATTATATCCATACACATCTCCACCCCCATTATTAGTTCCATGATTTAGATTACTACATCGCAATTTAAAAAGTACATAAGGTCATCTATTACCTTCTTCTTCTCAAATGGTGTCAAGGAACCTATTTCACCTCTTGTGTTAGATTTCTCTTGCATGAGAAGACATTTCCAACAAGAATCACTACTACAAACTACTAATGAAGCTACTTTCAACACAAATATGCACATTTTAAACTTGAAATGTGTCAGTAATAAGGAAGTTACACTGAACCTATCAATTTGTGGTCTTTATAATGACTCATTTTGTATCAAGTTTTTCAATTAAAAATTGCACCATTTTATTCTGCTTAAAAAATAATTTTGTTAAATGACACATGCAAACGCCCTTTTTGGTTCCTAGGTGCATAAGTGGCTAGCTAGGCTTTCTTTCATCCCAACAGTTGTAGCTACTCTTATATAAATGGACTATAAATGAATGTGATATCCTCCCTTAATATCTTCCAATCTCTTTCATAGTCCAATTCTCATCCCAATCTCTATTTGCTTTGGGTCATCTTTTTCTTTGATCTAGTAAGTTTGATTATATGCACTATCTCTACTATTTTATCATGCATATAATCAAACTTACAAGATCAAAGAATGTAGTATAACTAGAGATGTAGTACAAATTGAATTAGAAATGCACATATAGTTAGACTATTATATAATTAGTGTTGCTTTTCAAAGAATTTGAGTTCATACTACAAATCGCAAAGCACATTGAGGAATATTGCATTATGATCAGCCATGGTTAGTAGTAACCACTTGTAATGGGGATCTTTTATTTTATTCCATAAGTTGTATTTTATTTTGTTGCAAGACAAAAACATGCTAGTTCTACATACAAAATGAAAATTACCATAGATTATTAGATTTATTTTATATACAATGATGCACTTATTTCATGCCTAACTCATAATGTATTGATATCCCCGATCTTTGATCTACTAGTTGTTTAGTAATATGGATCTACCGATCCAAATGCAATCCTCATCTCTCATGTAAATGAGCCTCCCTCCAACCCTCATATACCTCATCTCTTACATCCAAATGCTACTCCCAATCCTACTATCTCTACTTTGTTGTAGCTTTGTTGTTGGCTCGCATCCCTCTCCCTCCTCATCCACATTAAGCCCTCATTTCCCATTATCTCGTGCATCCATATCATAGACGTTATGATATATTTACAAATTGTGTGACAATAGACATGACCATTCTAGCTATTTTATAACATGACAAATCAAATGATATTTCTCAAAATGATACTTGATTTGTCTTGCATCCATATCATAGATTTTAAGGTATGAAATTATCTTTATTGAAGTGATGATAGACATGACCATTCTAGCTATATTCACACATTATAAATCAAATACTATTGCCGAGAAAGGCCATTAATGATAGGAGAACCAAAGAAAAATGATGGTCAATCTTGATGTACATACCTCTGCTAAAGCAATATACAGAGCCAAAGCAAATGATGATCGATCGAGATATGACATCCTCCACCAAGCGTTCCACACTTCTGTCGCATAGCCTATCTCAAAGAGTAGGACATTAGAATATGGTAGCCTATTCTATCTTCTCATTGATGGGCTTTCATCCATAATAGTTTGTCTACTAGTAAATAAAAAACATATGAGTATCAAATGAATATAAACAATTGAACTAAAGAGGAAACTTTGTTTTACTTACAAATTGAGTAGTGTAGGTGTACACACCTTTCTCCTTTAAGTATGTCACTACTCCCTTTTGCATTAGTTTTTAATCACATTTATTTGGCTTTTTCATGTCTGCATTTATCTCAAAGTTAGTCAATGAAGTTTTTAAAAGACGTCGATGATGTGTAAAAATACTATGAACCTGTGATATATAACAATATTACTAAATTTGGATTAGCTACCCTTTTAGAACTTATTTCTTTTTGAGAGGTACTCCATGAAGCCTTTGATACACTCAAAGGTCTCATGGGATTCTCTATATGTGCTTTTTTTGGCATAGAAATCTTGTAAATTTTGAGGATATTAGATGGCTAAGAACAATGTTTTGCATATAAGAGATTCACATGCATAACATTTTACTTTTCATAATGTTTTTTCAATTAACAAAAAATGCCAGTATAGGACAACCTTCCCTTGTGGGACAATAGGGAATCACTTTAATATACACCAAGAATTAATTGAATGTTACACTTTAAGGAAACATGGGTTTTTGCCTCATAGAAGAGATGGATTCAGGGAGAGTCATCAAGCACACCATCACCAATAGCTATACATGTGTGCTCTAGTGAAGATGTCCCTTAGATACGATAATCATCATCAAATGATACCCCATGAGATAATCAACGTCGATTTGAGGAGAAGAGCACTTGGTGGTTGTGGATTGTAAATGCTTGCTCATAGGTCCATAATCAATGGTTGTGGATTGCAAATGCTTGTTGGTATTATGTTGCTTAATTTTCATTTCCATCTTATGAAAATAGGGAAATCTAGAGAGAGAGAGAGAGAGAGGAGGGGGGACGAGCAGAGGGAGTGGCATCATTCTTTTGCAATCGACTAGCTTGGTGGATGAAATAACTACTGTGCTAGTTGGTTGCAACCACTATGCTAGTTGCATAGGCTAACCACAGTGACCATTCTTGAATGCATAGGATTTCGACGTACTCTTTACAGTAACTAGTACGGTGGATGAAATAAGAATCACGGTGCTCTTTATAGCCATCATCCTGGTTGTGCTAGTTGTAGCCACTAAACTGGTTGCAACCACTATGCTGGTTTTGAGCACTTCATTACAACTAATGAAGAAAAAAGGGAAAGCACTTATATTAATGTAGCACCATACATTAGATGTATTCAAACAACCATATACATTAAGTGTACTTGCTTATATAGCAAGATCCATATGATTATAAATGTTTACATGTGGGATTCAAAGATCCATTAAGTATACAAGTGTTACATGCAATTAAAGTGCATAACATGGAAACAAAATCCCAAACAACCTTTTGGAAACTTTATTTGTAGCCCAGACCACATTAATCTTTGCCTGGCAATGTTTACATACATTCAATTGCACAACAAGTAAATGGTTTCATAGGCAGCCTCATGGGAAATTTATTTGCAACCCACACAACATTAAGCCCTCCAAAGAAGAATGGGGTTGGATGGGGCTCTTTGTTTTAGTGCATGAAAACTGCTAGATTAAGCATTTAGCAATTGTAACAATTGACTCCATATAGTAAAATGTCAAGTATACAATAAAACATGGACTCACAATTTTGTTTTAAAATTTTATTTGCACTTAAACATTAGAAGATAAGGTCGGATTTCACCCCCAACGGTCTTTTAATACACAAAATACTTGCTTAATAGCACTTCTACAATTTCTTGCAAGCATGTGGCTTAACAACGGATGCATCAAGCTAGGATGGTGTTGTACTCCTAGTTTGCTTAGTTGGGATGAGGTCTTCCTTCACAACTTCAAGGCTACCAATGATACACAATATCCCCTTTGATTTTTTATGTAGTTAACTTGGAAACAAATACATCCATCAAAATCCTAATTCAATAACTACAAAATATAATCTTTGCTATGATGGCTTTGAACTTTTCCCTCAACACTTGCATTCATGCACCTTCTTCCCTATGTGGAATGTTGGTGTTCTTTTGCAACTCAGTGTGACTACGAATTTTCTTGCATTTTAGTGCTCCTGCAACCCCTTATTGACAACGTCATCTGGACCCAAAATCAAAGAAGCACCTACCTAATCATCTTTATTAAGTGCAAGCTACAATGAATCTAACTCATAGTTTAATGGATCTGCATCACCAAGCTTAGAGGATCCCATTTCTAACAATGTATTGCAATCTACATAAAATGGAAAAGATGGTTTCATAAGAATCAGTGGCACACAACTGAACAAAAAAACACTTCTCTATAGAGTGATAATGTTACCAACATCCAATTTATTCCAAGTTT
The DNA here is from genome assembly GCF_047967505.1 of Dipteris shenzhenensis. Lineage (NCBI taxonomy): Eukaryota > Viridiplantae > Streptophyta > Polypodiopsida > Gleicheniales > Dipteridaceae > Dipteris > Dipteris shenzhenensis. Next base: position 4,185,683 of record NC_141603.1, on the reverse strand, counting down.
TAGTGGCGACATCTTGTTGCCCACCCATCTCACTTGGAACATCACCTTGTACAAGAAAAACCACACATGATTTAATATCCCCAAGATGCCTAAAAATCAAACAATCCTTGAAGTCATTATATATTAAAAATGAAAACATTCTAAGAAGTGGGAAAATATGGTATCTATTTATTCTTAAAAACTATTGACTTGATGATATTATTATATATAAAGATGAATCAAACATAATTGAGTATGACTCTATGTAAACTTTCTAAAATAGAGTTGATTCTAGGTGGTAATGTATATATTTATATGAGTATATTAGACCCTTTGTAGATGTATAATGGTGGTGGTTGTTTCAACCAGTGCATTGAGAATCCCTCTAACAGGAGTAAACTAGCTGGGTAGTTGCAACCAACATGGTGGTTTATATTTCAACCATAGGATTGGGTGCCCACAAAGTATTGGAAGGTGATGAGAAAGTCCTAAAAAGTGCCATAAAGTGGGAACAAGTGTCCAGAATGCCCATAACCAGTCTAGACATCCTAAAAATTGCTGAAAAGTGCTTTTGAGCATGCTAAAAAGTATTTAGATGTGCTAAAAATTGCTCAAACATGCTGTTAAGGACTCAAGTGTGCCAAAAAGTGCTAAAACACTGCTCAAATGCACGTAAAAGTGATCCAACGCTAGAAAACATCCTAGAAAGTGCAAACAAAATGATGACCATGCTAAGAAGTGCTTACAAGTGCAAGAAAAGTGCTAAAGAGTCCTAGGAGAGTGCTTGGAAGTTCCTACAAGTGCAAAAAAGTCTCAAGAAGCGTTGGGAAAGTGCTCACTATCATTAAGAAGTTCCAAAAACTGCTAAGAAGGGGACAAAATGAGGCAAAAAGTGTTGGAAAAGTCTGAAACAATCCTAGAAAGTGTTACGATTGCTCAAAAGTTTCTCAAAGAGTGCTAAGGAAACATGTAAAAACTATAATTAGATACAAGTACTCAAACATGCTAAAAAGTGCAATTAGGTGCTTAATAGTGCTTTGAAGCTGGTGCAAGATGGTTTGCAGTAAAATACAAAATGCTGACATGACCAAGTTCAACAAAGTGATAATACATGGTATATCTGAGTAATGAAGGAGCGATGTAGTGAATAAAAGACAACCCTTTGAATATTTGATGAAGGGACCGAAATGGTGCCCCAAAGCCATCTGCTTTGCAGCATCGGTGATTGTGTGCATGCAGCCATGATGTAGATATTCATCCTTTCTCAAACATAGGCATTCAAAACATATTAGATGGTAGGGGTGTGCACATGGGAGCATGCACACACCCACCATCTCCATGTCATTCAAGGACATGCCACATGCAATGCAAGCCCTATCAATCTTGGTAGTTCTAATTTTTCAACTAATTCTAGTGTACAGTTAGTCATTTGTGGTGTGCTCTCTAGCTGTGCCCTCTCTCCTCATCTCGGACTTGTTGAGGTGGACTCCCTTGAGGGAAAGACACTGGGTGACACAAAGAGTGCCCCGGGATGTTCCCTTTAGGTTTTGGACACAGTTGTGGTCCAGCTTGCAACCGAGGAAGATCTCATACTTCTTCTGGCTGGATTATGTGCTAGCTATAGCTAGGATGATGGCAAAGGAAATTTATAGCCAACCTTGGTGGTGTGGGCAATACTGTATCTGTCTTTGGGTGTGTAAGTGTTGGGAGGTGTGGGAACCATGACCACTGAGATGATATGCAAACAGTGCAATAAAGCATCCATGAATGTATGGTGGCTAACAGATTTGTCCACTTGTTCAAGCAAATTGTCATTGTCTTCTTGCAAAACCAAGAGGAAACAATGTTAGTAAAGAGGTTAAGCTCTAGAAACTTTTAGATCTACACCCATAGAGAAATCTTTTAAGCAACCTATAAGGATGCCACACTGGATGCCAATGCTGATGAGGAGTGTGAACTGCCATGTAGAAGACAAGTGTTTTTTCAAAGGCTGCTATTTTTGCCTCTATTTGGCAATGTGTAGGCTCTTCCATTGCATATTTTAATGTCTTTTTTTAGAGTTTCCAATTTCTTTGTAGAGCATGAATAACGTGTGACATCCCTTTGTGTTGATGTTTTTTTAAGTTGCATCCTCTAATGCACCAGCTACATTCTATAGAGCATGCTTCTTTTCATTCAACATAGCTCTTGCTGCATTGAGCATAGTTGCTATCTTATTTGATTGCATTTCACCCTCTAAGATCTGTAAATCATAATGTTGTCTCATACTAGATGTATTGCTATGAGAAATAGTGTTTAATTCAGTATTGTCTTGCCTCCAGCGATCCATCTTGAGGAGCTTACCCTGTCTCTCCACAGTTTTCATGACACTCTCTATAAAATTTGCCCATGCCATTGTGCAATTTTTCTTCTTGAAAGGACTTTGTGCCATTTTGCATTGCTCCAATGCAAAACAACATGTAAAAGCAATGGAGACTTCATTGACCAAGGGTGGGCACTCATACACCGGATGGTGCAGCAATACAAGCTCCATATATAAATTTGACCTTAGAGTCCTTAAGTGAACCTTACCTTGCTTAAGATGTGGTTTTGAGAATACAAAGGACTAAACAGTTTTAGAAATATCAATGCTGACAAATATTGAGGGTTTTGCTTGACCAAACTTAGCCCATACTCTTTATGGAAGTCCTCCTTGGATTGGTAGAATCACGTCTACTGAGGCAACTCTATGCTCAATGTGTGCCAATGAGATGTGCCTAAAATGAAAGCTCTTGTCAATCAATGAATTGAACACATGTGGGAAGCTTCGTAGCACTTTGTAGTAGTAATGCATCAATTTTTTTTAACATAAGTTCGTACTTTCCATGGAGAGAGAGAGAGAGAGAGAGAGAGAGAGAGAGAGAGAGAGAGAGAGCTTTGCTTCAAGATAGTGGTGTCAAACGTCAAGCTCTACACAAACAGTGATGGGGCAGATGAAGTGCATTTGAAAAATGGTGGGGCGGGGGGGACGAAGTGCAATTTTAATTTGAGAGGGATTAAATGAATTTCAAAGAGCTTTGAGTGATGACTCAGAGTGGGCTTGAAGGCAATCCAATTGTAGGATGTTATTGAAAGCTCCTACTACATGGGTGCCGAGCATGCACTGTTTGAAATCTCACCCACCTGTGTGCTTTTTTGGCACTAAAAACTTGACCACTTTAAAATGTAAAAAGTGTACTACCTGATCCTACATATACCCTAAGATTACCAATGATGATAAGCTTAAAAATATTTTACAAGTGACTAATCCACCTAATCATATACCCCAAGATTACCACCAATAATAAGCTTAAAATTATTTACAAGTGACTAATCCACCTGATCCTACATATACCCCAAGATTACCAATAATAATAAGATTAAAATTATTTATCAGTGACTAATCCACCTAGTCAAATTTCATGACTATATTGTAATGAGAATCTTCAATATTGGAAGATGTGGGTTTTTCCATACAACCTAAGGTGGAAAATGAATATAAGAGAGAGTATTGAAAAATTGGAGGGCAAGAGGGGGTTTTGGCTTAGGGGTGGTTTTTTTTCCATTTAATCATTGATTTTAATCCTACAAGTATGAATAGGAACTCAAGCTTCTTATTATATCCATATCTTATGTGCGTATGTAAATGAATTTTGGTATACCATCCACAAGGTTGCAAACATTAAAAAAGTTTATATGGAAACCAGAAGATTGCATTAAAAAAGTTTATATGGAAATCAAAAGATTGCTTTGGCATAGCCTTATTAATGTGGTTGCATGTATGCTACATTCATGAACTTGGCATACCCAAGTTCTTATAGCCTCAAGTCTATCTAAAATTAAGCCTTAAGTGTTTAGCCTTAAGTCTATCTAAAATTAAGGTCAATTATAATCCCAGTTAATTCAACCCAGATAACCCAAGATTAGTCACCTTAACCTAGCATGGGGGTCAATTAAGAGAATCGTAATTAGTAAAGCTTACCAAACCAAGATGACATAAGAATTAGTCAAAGCTAAACCTTGATTCCATTTACACGAAACCTACAAATATATAGCCCACACTAGGTGAACCATGTATATAATAAAATGGTTGTTTCTCTGTGGATGTAGCCCACACTTGGTGAACCATGTATATAATAGAATGGAATAGAAAGAGAGACATCGATATACATGGTTCACCCAGTGTGGGCTACATCCACAGAGAAACAACCATTCCTACATTTTTCTTATCCCTAGCAAACAAGAATATATAAGATACAAGCAGTATATCCATTGTTGTCTTGCTATGTTAGCCACACCCTTATCTTACAATTTTGACCACACAACTCAGACCTTGATTTTCGTGCATTTTTGTCTTTGGGGTCACTACCCCCGAACTCCCACCAGGGGGGGTCTAATGGATGCCATCGACCCCCCTTGGAACCCCCGGTGATAGTCCGAGGGGGTGTGTTTCCCCCCTCGATTCCACCTTCATGGAGTGGGTATAAACATGCCTAAGTCCAAAGCATGACCAAAAAACAACCTCGAAAAAAAGATCAGGCTCCACATATAACACCAAGGCAAATAGGTGATTCCAAAATTGCTCCTAACATTGCCAAGGAGCAAGTAATTAAGACAAAAAGGACTAGTATGCCTATCAGCTAATCAAAAAACTTGTGCAACATTTAGTGCTTGGAAAACTAAACACAATCAAAATATCCAAATCTAGCAATCAAATCTTCAAACAAGCAATGCAACCAAACAAGCATATATGTTAAGAGTGTTAAGAGCCAAACATATCAATAATAGACTTGTAATAGCAAGATGAATACAACAAAGCTAATTTAAGTCATTCTCAATGGACTTGGTGTGAAGGTAATGAGAACTTGGTGCATAATATAGCCACTCTATAACAAGTATTGACACTAGAAGAACTACAGGAATTCAAGCAATCAAAGCTAGGATACGATCATTAATTGAACTAGCATTTGCAACATAGACGAGATGTAGAGCCACAGGTAGAGGAAAATCATAGAATAGTGGTGGTGAACAACATATCAATAACAGTTGCGTTAGCACTAATAAAATGGAAGTTAATGTAATCAACAACATCAACATTCAATTAGAGATAACTATGGAAACAAAGACATAATTTCTAAGGGAGATGCAACTTCTCAAGAAATTTAAATTTATCAATTATTGAATGCAGTTATTGTCATAAATTTAGGCACTTTGGAACAAATTTCAACAAGAGACGATATGATTAAGGAGGTCAGTACAATATCAATAGGGAAAATCACAAAGGGGAAGGCATGTTTTCATGGACAAAATCATAGTCATCATGCAAATCAACAAGATAAAATTTATGGTAGTAACAAAGAGAACATGTATATTGTAATTGAAAGCATGGAAGAAGAGATTGAGAAACAGCTAGATCAAGAAGTCATTTCTTCAAGCATCTATATTGTTAACAATACAAAATCTGACAATCAAGATCAATACAATGTTAGTGGTGGTGCATCATCACATATGATAGGCCACAAAGAGTTCTTTGCAAAAATAAGTCCATAAGATGGATCAAAGAACGTGATCTAAACTACTCCAATGCTATAAATCCTTTTCAAGGAATGTGTGTTGTCTATAAGGGCATTTCTTAGAGAATCAAGGAATGCCCTGACATTTCTTAGGTAAGAAAGGAAAGCTTACTAATTTTTTGTATGTTATAAATCTTAGTAAGAGTTTATTGTCAGTTTGATAAATGGTACATAAAATCTATAGAGTACTTTTTTAATGGTGGTAAATGTGCAATAAGAGGTAAGTCCAAAGGATGTCAACTTATAAAAAATATAGTCAAAGGAGGAAATGATAGCATCGATTCTAATTTGTATGCAATATTAGCAGACCAAGAATACTAGTAGAAGTGCTAGAGTAGTGCTTAGTGAAAAGCATTTATGCACACAGTATTGGGAAAAATCCATAGATAATGTTAACCATTCATTGAACAAGCTACTAAAGATTGGGCATCTCAAGATTTTGGATGCACACCTTATGCTCACATTCATGATCACAAAAAAAAGATAAAATGTGACGTCAAGAAAATGCATAATGTTAGGTTATAATAAACATAATAGAGCCTACAAATTGTCAGATCCAATCAAGAAGGATCATTATTTCAAGGGATCTAGTGTTTGATGAAAATGCAGAGTGGAAGACCTCATCCACATCAAGAGATGATTGTTTTGGCAAGCCCAAAAGATATAGAAACAAATAATTAGAAGCAAGAGGAACAGGAAGAATAACCTATGGATGGATAAGAACCAAGGATACCAATAAGCAAAAGGAAACTATCACATGATATCAGCATATGTTTAAAAGGGAATTCAAATAGGCAGCATCAGTTTTACTCTAATGACAACCATCATGCAAATTTTGAGAATACAATTCAATAGCTAGAATGGGAAAGATTATGATGACACGTATGTACTAGTTACTGAAATGGATTCCATCATATTTTTAGTATATCTAGACAAAACCCTCGAATAGACTATGTCTTAGCTAGATGTAAAGAATGCATTCCTAAATGGATACCTAGATGAACACGTATATATGCAACAACCATAAGGCTATGTGAAAAAAGGGGAAGAAAGTACACATACTAAAAAAGAGTTTACATGACCTAAAGAGAGCACCCATAAGTTGTTATAGTAGAGCTGACATATATTTTGCTAATTCGAGATACACAAAGTCCTATGGAAATCATAAACTCTGCTACAAAGCTCAAAGGGAACAAATTACCATTGCAATTTTTCATGTAGAATATCTTGCAGCAGCAAGCAACCATGAAACTTTCATCTCATGGTGGCTAGCTACTAACCAAAGATATATTTGCAGAATATGATATGACTCATGCATTACTTCTTGGCATAGAATTTTGGATGGATTTTGACGGTGCTTTTAAGAGTCAACACAAGTAGATGGAAATTCAACTTAAAAAGTTTAATATGTAATTTTGTAGAATTGCAGTTACTCCAATGGAGAAGAATTTGAGGCTCACAAATGATAAAGACAAGTTGATTACCAATGGAAGATACTATAGGCACTTCATGCTTTCTTGATATGTCTAACAATCGGTAGGTTAGATATTTGTTATGTTGTTAGTACATACTTCATGTCAAAACTAAAACAATCATAGTAGAATGTAGCCAAAATAGTATTGAGATACATAAGAGGCATACAACAACTTGAAAGTAGAATGAAGAACCAATTGCACCAAATTGAACAATTATTGTGACAATATTTACATAGGTCATCAAAATAGGAGAAGATCAACACAACGGTATGCATTTTCCTTTGCACGAGGTGCCATTTCATAGTTATCAAGCAAGTGAGTATAAGTACTCATGAGCACTGCCCTTAGAGGGACGAGTTGATTTGGGAAGGGGGGAGGAGAGAGAGAGAGAGAGAGAGAGAGAGAGAGAGAGAGAGAGAGAGAGAAATGTCGCTCGTAATAGAAAGTGTAACAAGTGGCCTAAAATAACTAGAGGGATACGTTTTAAGAAAAGTGTAAGGAGAGCACTGCCTGCGCAGGGCAGTGCTAGTAAATAACCAACTGTTTCTTTGTCATCTACAAAAGCACAATATGAAGCTCTAACAACAAGAGCATGTGAACCAATATGGCTAAGAGGGCTCGTTAAATAGCCTACTTTAAGGCTACAATAATATAGTGTGATAAACAATCAACAAAAGCACTAGCTCAAAATCCAATACATCACGCAAGGACAAAACAGATTGACATAGAGAGCATTTCGTCAAGGAGAGGAGCATTTCGTACAGATTGATGTAGAGAGTATTTCGTTAAAGCAAGAGTGCTACTTGGTAACATCACAAGCAACATTGTGATAGCAAAGATAATGTTGCAAATAACTTACTGACAAGCTTGGCTTAACTTAGAAGGCGTCCATTTCCCATTAGGGGAAATAATGTAGTGATGCTCAACCCTTATTCAATCCTGAAATCATCATCTTTAGGGAAGGTGTACTCAAGATGTTGATCTTAAGGGAAGGTGTTTAGAAGAAATTTCAACATCCATGAAATAGCTCTCAAGGACACATGGGTGTGAAACATTCCTAAACCCACAAGGGCCATGCATAAGTAATGCTTGGATGTGCATAATACAAGTAGTGTGCAGCTAGCTTGTGTGTGGATGTTCCCTTCTACTGATGTAAATGTGAATGTGAATGTGTGAGGTTAGTAGACTTCCCTCCATTCCATCTACTCTGTCCCGATGGGAGTTGCAAAGTAGAATGGTGCTGTCATGTGACTTTGAGGGTGCCTCAAATGGGACAAGAGCTTGAAAATCTTGTATCTATACTCCTAAAGTGTAACAACTCTAAAGAATAGTGATTCTAAAGAATGGACCTGACCTCCCATGTCCACTCTGTGTGGGCTCGGGATGAAATCCAAAGCCGATACCATTGGGGGAAGCTTGCTAGACATGAGTCCGAGCAATAGTATGGGGAAAGAAGTGAATAGACATGCCACGAGTAAAACCATCTAGTATCTCATGCATGTGAACAATCCTCATCCCCCTCAGATACAAGGTACATGGACATGTTGAAAATAGGAACCTCGCTAGGTAAGTATGTCCTTTAGCAAATTATGCCTTAAGCATTGCTTTGCTTACTATTTGGTTTATCAATTTGCTTATCATTATGATTGTACTATACTGGCCTGGAATGGTTTTAATGAAAGCATAAGCTGTGCATATCTTCACTGCAACAAATTTTACCATGATACTGGCAGCCCACCTTGAGGCTTGAATATGGCAGTAGCCAGTTTCAAAGTAAGCGAGTAGGACTGGCATTGCATGGTCAAGGTTGTACCATGGATGAGAATTGCATTGATGACTCGTTAGTCCTTAGCTTGCTGAGTGGTTCTCTTTTTTTACTGTGACTAGCAGCCATTCACTGTTTACCAGCTGGTGAGTGGGTCATAGCTTGGGTCAGAGCTCCACTCCAGGAAAGGAAAAAAAGTAGCACTAAGCGTTTTGTTTCGACATGAGTCGCCAGCTTACTCTTCCCTCAACTATCTTCACAGAAGCATCACAAATACAAGTGAAAGACACAGATTCCCTTCACCAATCTTGATCTGCAAGTGAAAGGACGGGTGGAGATACCCTCTCCATTGGCATGCAGATTCCATCCCCATGATCTGAACACGGTTCTCAGATAATTTTTCCCAATTGCTTCGCTGGATTCTTGGGCACACTACTCTGTCAAATATCAAGAATATCCTATAAGAAGTTTGCCGAGGCCCAGCACACCTTTCCTCAGCAAAGAGGACTCCATTGCTGATAGACCCTAAAGGAAACGCATACTATAGATGTTCCCCACAAGAACACTTTTTGTCCTCTTAAATGTCGAAGGGACTCGCATCTCTGGATATAATAAGGTGGCATTGCTTAGACAGAAGAGCAGTGGCCTTGTGATGATCACAGAATTTGCATGTCGTCATAAAAAAACTTGCATTTCTTGTTATAACACACTCATATAAATGTAACATAGACGCATTGGTCTTGTCATAGTTATCACAAACTTCAGCTTCATTTATGACACATGCAAGTGTCGCTTTGGGTATTTTTGTTAGGGCACAAGCGATAGTCAGGTCCTTATTGTGACCACATGCACTTTCATTTCTAGAATCAGGCACGCATATGTCCTTCGTTTTGAAAAAACGATCTTTCAGATTTGCATGTCTATATTTGCTTTGGGGATGAGCCTATGCCTCCACCACAGATGTAGCATGCAGAAGATAAGTCGGCAAGGCTCTGTGCTCACCACTTCCATGCTTGAGCATTCATTCCCATTATCTGCATCTTACCACAGTCCTGTCCAGCATGTGCACATCAGTATATATGTTTCCCATCATGACATATGCTGCAGGAAGGTTTTCATCTAATCTCACCAAATTCTCAAAGGCATACCTTCCAGCCTCTAAATTATTCCACTTTTGACAAGCACCCAACACCGTTGACCATACAACAACATCACGTTGGAAAGGCATTTTCTCCACCATTGCCAATGCCTCATCCACTCTGCCTGCACGGCAGAAGAGATCGATCATGCAAGAATAATGCTTAATACTCAAATTAGTTCTGTAGTGGTTGCTTATAGACAGAAAACAATCCTGGGCCTTGTCGACTAGACCCACATGACTACATACCGTGAGAACACTAAGAAATGTGATCTCATCTGGCTGTATGCCTTCCTGAAGCATTCTCTCAAACAGACGAAATGCAAGTTCATTTTCTCCCCAGCGGGCATATCCTGCAATCAATGCATTCCATGCTACAATATCTCTTGTGAACAATGCATCAAACACGTGTTGGGCATCCATCATGCTCCCACATTTAGAATACATGTCAATAAGACTGTCTGCCACAGTTGAGATGGTATCAAAACCAGTCCTGCTAATTTGCGAATGCAGCTCCTTTCCACTTTCCAGAGCTGCTGTGTTGCCGCATGCTTTCAGCAGGGTGGAATAGGTAACACTACTTGGAGACAGATATTGTTCTTGCATTTGTACATAAAGCTTAAAAGCCTCCTCATTTTCTTCTCGCTCAATGTAACCCATGATCATGGTGTTCCATGTAACCACATCACGGTAAGGCAATTCATCAAAGGCACGCTGTGCATCCTCCATGCTTCCACAGTTCGCAAACATAACCACCAAGGTGGTTCCCACAAATACATCAGACTCGAATCCACTCTTCACAACCTGGGCGTGGATGGCTCTACCTTTTGCCAGGAACGATGTTCTGGCAAATTTACCATCAAGTCGCTTCCCCTGTTCGAATGCTGCCAGGTTGCTACAAGCCTTCAATACGCCAACAAAGGTTCGGGCATCTGGTTGGACACCTTCCTGGATCATCTGTGCATACAACTCCAAAGACAATGCTCTGTCTTCAACCTGAGCATATCCCAAAATAATGGTACTCCATGTAACGACATCACGGTGTGGCAATTTATCAAAGACAAACCATGCATCATCCATGTTCCCACACTTTGCATACATACTCACCAAGGTATTTGCAACGAACACATCTTCCTCAAAGCCACTCTCTACAATGTGTGAGTGGATGGCTTTCCCAGTTGCCAGAAAGCCAATTGTCCCAAATTTCTTGCTTACTTGCTTCCCCTCTTTCAGGCTGCTGCAGGCCTTTAACGCACCTACAAAGGTTCGAGCATCAGGTTGGACACCTTCTTGGTCCATTTGTGCAAACAACTCAAAAGCACATGCACCGTCTTCTTGCTCAGCGTACCCCAGGATCATGGTATTCCATGCAACCACATCACGATGAGGCAGTCCATCAAAGGTGCACTGTGCATCCTCCATGCTCCCACACTTCACGTACGTATCCACCAAGGCACTTCCCGCAAATATATCTGATTCAAATCCACTCTTTACCACTTGGGAGTGTATGGCTCTACCTTTCGCCAGGCACCCTTTTTTCACAAACTTACTATCAACTTGTTTCCCCTGTTCCAGCGCATCTAGGCTATGGCAAGCCTCCAATGTGGCAACAAATGTTCGAGCATCTGCTTGAACACCTTCTTGGTGCATCCAAACATACAATTCCAAAGCCAGTACACTGGGATCTTGCTTGGCATACCCCATGATCATAGTATTCCACGTGACCACATCACGCTTGGGCAAATCACCAAAGACACACCAAGCATCCTTCATGCTCCCACATTGCGCATACATCTCTACCAAGCTCGTTCCCACGAACACATGTGCCTCAAAGCCACTCTTCACTACTTGGGAGTGGATGGCTCTACCCCTTGCCATGCTCACTGTTGCCACGAAATTTGAGTCGTATTGCTTCCCCTCTTGCAGTGCTGTTAGGCTATTGCTAGCTTTCAAAATGCCTACAAAAGTTCGACTATCTGGCGATCTACCTTCCTGGTGCATCTGTGGGTACAACTCCAATGCCCGCATGCTGTGTCCTTGCTCGACATAACCCAGGATCATGGTGTTCCACGTGACCACATCACGGAGGGTCAATTGGTCAAAGACACACCATGCATCCACCATGCTCCCACATTTTGTGTACATATCCACCAATGTAGTTCCCACGAATACATCAGACTCAAAGCCATTCTTTACTGCTTTTGAGTGGATGGCTCTACCTTTTGACAGGCACCCTATTTTTGCAAATGCCTTACCAACTTGCTTGCCCTCTTCCAGCGCTACCAGGCTACTGCAAGCCTTCAATGCACCAACGAAGGTTCGATCATCTGGTTGGACACATTCCTTGTCCATCCGTGCATACAACTCCAAAGCACACGCACCCTCTTCCAGCTTGGCATATCCCAGGATCATGGTATTCCACGTAAACACATCAAGATGAGGCAATTTGTCAAACACACTCCAAGCATCCTCCATGCTCGCACATTTTGTGTACATAGCCACCAAGGTGGTTCCCACGAATACATCTGACTCAAAGCCACTCTTAACTATTTGAGCGTGGATGGTTCTACCTTTTGCCAGGCGCCCTCTTTTCATAGACTTCCCTTCAACCCCCTCTTTCAGCACGGTCAGGCTATTGCAAGCCTTCAACACACCAAGGAAGGTTCGACCATTCGGTTGGACACCTTCCTGGTGCATCCGTGTATACAGTTCCAAAGCCCATGCACCCTCTTCTTGTTTGGCATATCCCAGGATCATAATGTTCCACGACGCAACATTGCGCCTAGGCATGCTGTCAAATGCATGGCGAGCGTCCCCCATGCAGCCACGCTTCACATACATCTGTATCAACTTGTTTGTCTTTATTACTGGAAGCTCATTTAAACGTTCTTCTGTAAGGGTGATTATTTCCTTACGCTTCACCTGAAGCAACCTCTTGTGGACAGCATCTCCATCTTCATCCGTACCAAGGACGTGACTGCAGAGAGGCAACCTAAGCTGTGAACCCATGATTAACGAGACGCACGAGAGAGCTACCTTACACAAGACAAGGTCCAATAACCTAACCTAGCGGAAAGAGCGCTCCATTTTCACATCTCTGTTCTCTTATGCTTGTCTTCATGCTTGCCGCTATACTCGCTTCGTCTTTTCGTTCTGAAATCGCATTGCTCTGCATTTGAACTCAAGGCGAGTATAATCCAGTGTCCGCCTATGACCTGTGAGAACCACATGCTATGTATGAAGGCATAGATCGCATGTATTTGAAAACCAGGTAGGGGTTCCTGCTGCATTCCGGCAGTATTGATGACTTGGGATCCCGCGATTAGGACACGGTATTTACTTGAGAGTGGTGACTGGTCTCTAGACATGTTCCTGAGGTCTTGCACTCTGGAGTCTGGACACTGCGCGGTTCCGATGCTTCAAGAGCTGGACCTTCGACACCTGGCATCTTGAATTTGTGCCAAGTGGCACCGACCCTTCTGCAGCTCGTTCTGTTCATTTTGCGAGCTTCCTTTCCTTGGGACCTTGCTTAAAACGTGCTCGTTGCCCGTGACACACGCTTTGCATGCAATTTCTTTCTAGCGTCATCCTTTTTTTTGGAAAAATCAAGATAAAATATACATGGTGAAGTACTCGACGAGGTTTTGAAACACACAAATGTTCTCACAAGAAAAGAAAAATACATGCCTTCACAAGAGCTTGTGAAGGAGCTTGTCTACAAATCCCCCCCCCCCCCCCCTCTCTCTCTCTCTCTCTCTCTCTCTCAATCACGATCTAAAGCCGGAAAAAGATAAGAAAATTTAAATCATATTTTTCCTTGGCCTTTTTCCCATCCTTGAGTGTTGATATTTTCAAAGCGAGTGTGCTTTTAGGGATTGCAGCTCCAAGTCTTGGAGTTCCTTAAAATGTGCTCTCCACCCATCTCATTAAAGCCTTACTTTGGTTGTCATCATATGAAGAGTCATAAACTTGACATTGTTAGCACTGCCTCAATAGAAATTCAAAAAATAGATCGCCACAAGTCAAGTATTAAGGATTCTTGTATCCAAACTTTGAATCTATCTACTCTCGAAAAAACACAAATTTAAGAAGCCCATCATTAACTCTTTATCCAATGTTTCTTTGAAAAAAAAAAACCTCTTTATCCAATGTTGTAATGTGTGAGCCTCAATTATGACATGTATAGAGCTTGGAATAGGTCCACTCTTCTTTGTTATTGAGTAATTCCTCAAGAGAAAAATACTATCTATAAAACCATGCAAAGAATAAATGAGAATTAGTTCCATACGAGTGGGCAATCTTCTCCTCGTTGCCATGCAATTACGACAAGTATCATCCCACCTTGTTTGTCCAAACCAAGGGGAGATCTTCCATGGTTGGAGGCTAGTCCATAGCCAAGAACAAAATCTAGTGGGTAGATCATGCATCACATGTTGCTCATATTGCTCCAACTAGTGCCCCTCCCATGAGGGGGTCTAGGGGGAGGCACCTACTACCGTACTACCCATGCAAGGGATTTTCTTGGGCAAGCTAGAACCACTCTTTTAGATCCCACCATATCTACCTCAAGGGCCACCCCTCCTAGAGCCAAAGCTTCCATCGAGCATACTCCTTTTCACCAATCTCCCCACACTTGTAATCCTCTACCACTTAAGTGAATCTACCATCTGGTCACTCGAAAGGCCCTCGATAGCTAAGGGGGTATTGAGACGAATGACCACGTATTAACCTACATACAAAAAATGACATCAAATGTCTGCAAGTTTCAAATGCCAAGATAGTTGCTCAAACATTAAGCAAAATGCACAAGATGTCCCCAAAATAACTTGGAAAAAATAGTCCAACCAAAGATACCCCCTACAAAGTGAGACCGCAAAAGTGGCTACTCAAACAATTAGCAAACACAAGGTGTCCTACAAAATCTGTCTTGCAAAGAAGGACCTACTAAAGGTGACCAACCCAAATCAAAGGGATAATACTTGCAAATCTGTCCAATCTCAGTACAATCTGCTTGCAAATGGTGGTAAAAAGTCCATATAATGCAACTTCTGCGACACGAGTGCCAAGTGGAGTGAATAGGGGGTAAAAGCCCCAAAATCTATTAGGCAGAATACCCAAATCAAAGGTAAAAAGCAAGAAAATCCCAAATTCGGTTGTACCGAGCAAGGGTCACTGCAAATAACAAGAAATCTAATAAAAGCCCCAAATTTTGAGAGGACAATTATGCCAAAAGAGAGCAAATGTGAAAAAGCCCCAAATTTGGCTGTAATTTTGTAAATGTGACTAAATTTG
Source organism: Dipteris shenzhenensis (assembly GCF_047967505.1). Classification (NCBI taxonomy): domain Eukaryota; kingdom Viridiplantae; phylum Streptophyta; class Polypodiopsida; order Gleicheniales; family Dipteridaceae; genus Dipteris; species Dipteris shenzhenensis. The sequence continues at coordinate 4,170,443 of NC_141603.1, read as the reverse complement.
CTGCAATTTCTTGCCAATGTCACTCAAAAACCTTAAATTTCATATCACAGTAGACAAATGTTACTACAATGAGTGCAGATGTGACAAAATTACCTGCAAATTTGAGAATATCTCACAATCTGCTAGCAATCAGGCAGATCTGAGTCAAGAGGGAGCAAATCCCAGTCAAATGATGCCAGAGCTGGTTGGAGCAATTGGAGGAAGGCCTAAATGACAAAAAAAGTTAAAATCTAAGCCAAAAACCCCAAAAAGCGACTAAAAAATGCTCGAAATCACCTGCAATTAGTTCGTAATTCCTACCACACCAGCATCACACACCTGTCTGTACAGGTCCATACACCTATATGGGCATCTATATAGCATTTGTACAATTGTACGAACGGAGTCAAAATAATGTGGGATAGGGTCATTTGTATATAGACATCACAAAATTTTAAAAAAATGTCAAAATCAGACCTGAAAAAGTAAAAAAACTGCTGTTGGATTGTTTTTCTACTTAAAAAATAGCTTTTGGAGAGAAAATGAGGCATTGGACTGAACTGGAGCAAAATGGCAGGCAAGAGCAATGGGTGAGTATGGGAGGAGGTAGGTAGGAGCAAGAGAACCTGCTTTGATACCATTGTTGGGTGCGGGAAGCAATGGAATGGGAGTGGAGTGCAAGGGAGCAAATAACAAGCTGAAGCAAATATGAGTACTTGCAACTGGATAATGAGAAAATAAAAAGGGGTGGCCTATATGGCCTCCAAATCAAGCATATGGTCAACCAATTAAGTCAACTCTATGAGTTGACTTGACCTACAACGCACATACCAGGGCTAAGTGCTAACACTTTAGGATGTGACATCTACCTAGATTCTCGCATCCACTTGTGCTCTTGCTTGGATTTCCTTGGCCATCCTCAACTGTCGTGCCCTGTGGTGCTTGTCACCTGCTTGTTAGTGCCTCAGGATCCCCGCCCTTTTAACCTTGCGGCTTTGGTGCTTTGGTTTGTCTTCTTTTCCTATCACCTTTGCCCTTGCCCATCTATTTCACCTTTGTTATTGGTGTCTCATTCTCCATCTTTTGCCCTTTGCTTCCACCTTCACCTTTCGGCTTTTTTCAAGATGGCGGTTCGCTATTCCTCCTTGGCCCTGTGCACCTTTAGCAAGCCTTTAGCTAGACTGTTCATTATTTGGTCTGTGTCTTATGAGGCCTTTCCTTCATCTTTGTTCCTCTCCCTTATTCCTCATCTTCAATCTTCTTTGTCAATGTTAACACCACATTTCTTTGGTGTTGACAATAGATCCATGCCCTAGGGATCTAAATGGGTAACAATCCCATTATGTGTAACTAATATGCATCCTATGACCAAGCATGTGGACCACAAATGTGACCCTAAAGGTGCCAGATTAGTGGCTAGTTCTTTATTTTCTCTTTGCACTATGGCTAACCTGAATAAGGCCAATGTTGAGGTGTTCCCACACCATGGTTAGACTTCATATGCACTATTTCCACACTTTCATAAGACTCAACATGAATGAGGGGCCTTATCTTGTGAGAAGGGCCTTTGAGAATATCTATCTATGTGCCCCTCTTGCCTTGTGGTTGATCTAAAAGAGACTATGTTGTAATAGGAGGATAACCATCTATTATGTCCCTCTAGCCCTTATGTCATGTTTATTGTAAGATCCTGCCCATAAAGAGTTTTGGGCAAAGCATCTAAGCTATCCCATGTAACCTCAATGAAAACAACATTAAGAAGTAGGTATCTTGGCAATGGCCAATAGCACTTGGTTGACCACCAAAGCTCAACAGATAGGTGAAAGTTTAGCAAAACTCTAATATAAAATCCCACAGCACATGCTTTCAAGGGATAGAGCTATCTACTACTTAGTTGTGATATCAATCTTGACCTAGCATCTTAGGCTATGCATGGTGTGGTAATGGGGCCCTCCATCGTGTTGAGAGTCCTATGACAAGCCTAGTGTATAACCTCCTAAACGTGAAGATATTTCTCTTGTACAAAGCCTATCTACATATCAAGGTCCTGTAATTAATCATTTCCACAATAGAAAAACAAAAGGGAAATTTAGAAGTCAGTATGCCAATGGACATCAATAATGTCTGAAATTCCTATGTATGAAGATGTCCAAGATAATTCATTCAATTGCAATCTATATGGACACATTGTGAAGTATCACCAAAATCCTAAATGGTATCAATTGAACATTTCAAATGATGATTGAATTGAATGAGTGGCTTCTAGAATCTAGTTCCCAAAATGTCCAAGATTCCTTTCTCATCAACCCATCTATAACAAAAAACAAGGTACAAATTAGTGAAAATTCCATATCTATCCAACTATTCTCTCTCTTCTATTCACTTAGAATTAGTCTAATACATTCTTTTTTGTACCAAAGAAAATTATTACTAAAATACTATAGCTTATTTATATTTTCAATTATAAAATCAACAATTTTAGAATTCCTCATATGTTCTTCGTCATCAAGTATTCCTGCATATTATTGGTTACAACTTGCGATTGGTAGAATTGTGCTCCTTATGATAATCCTACACTATGTATTTTTAATATCTTCCTTTAAATTTGGTAGCTTCCCTCACTCTATCAGCACTTGTCCCTTTTGAAATAGTCAATATCATAGTTTATGTAACTAGTTGTCAAACCATAAGCTTGTCCCTGGTTCAAGCTCTTCAAGGAGCCACAAAGATTTAAAATATCCTTTACCGAATCCCTTAGCGGTTTAGCAAATCCTAAAAAGGCAATTCAAATAAAAATTCTAGTCTTCCAAAACAAGAATTATCAAGGGCATGCAACCACAAAGTCCCTCGCTCCTCCTTTCACCTACTCATCCCTCCCACGCTCCTACTCTTGGCTGGGTTAGACTCCATGGCCCAGACTAGGGGGTTGGATCTTAGTTTGGAGCCTTCAAAAAGATGATCTTACCCATAACAAATCTTAGGAGGTCCCTCTCTCTGGCCATCGTTCATCCTCTCAGTTGATCCTTAAGTTTTTCCAAGCAGCTCTTAACTGATTTTTACACAAGCAAATAAATTATCACAACCTTTTGATGTTTGCTTGAATCACTTAAAACTAAAAGGAAATTTTATTCCTTAGAAGATAATCTGCATTTTTTTCTTTTGGATCTACATCATTTGGGTTCCGCTAGCATGCCAACAAAAGGGATCTCCTGTAGAATTCCATTTCTTATTCTGCATCAAGTGGTAAAAAATTAGATAAGAATCCTTCTTATTCTACAATAATAGCATTACCTCTACCTAAGACTAGGCAAAATGAAGTCATACTCTTTCTCTAGCAGCAAATTCTCCTTCTCAAGGAATAGTGAGCTAAAAACATATTTTAGGAACTAGAGGAGAGAGTGAAAGTTGCAAAGCTCAAGCTCAGCAAGCCAAATCCCTACTGAATTTTTGATGATGAGTTAATTGATATTAAGATGGAAGAGATGCATAATAATCTTGAAGGAGAGATTCAAGAGAAGCTCAAAGTAGAAGTAAAGCTCTCCTTAGATGCACAATGACATAATCGTAATATGCTTTGTGTCAAAGTTGAAAGCATCAATTATGAATGTTGGAACAGAATCACATTAGGAGCTAGATGCATTGAGACATGTGTCTCTACATGCTACTAGAAATGTGAGAGCCTCATACTTAGGATTTCCCTACTGAAAAACTGCATGGTTATTGCTGCTGGCTAAACTCCTATTGAGTATTTGTATGATCACTATGGAACTCCTACTAATTGGTTGCATCATCTAAGGTGATAGTAGATGGAGTTGGTTTTATGCATAAATGTCATGGCTACAATCAATCAGTGACGAATTTGATGAAATTTCCTTATACAAAGGGCTTGCTATAAAATGTGCATGATCAAAAACCGTGGGCTGATCCATGCGAGTATAAGATAAATATGTGAATAATCTCTCAAGGACAATGAGGTCTAGGTCAGAATTATAAATTGATGCATACCTATTAAGCTATGGGTTAGGCAATTCAAGCTAAGGCCTCATTGAGAGGCTACCATATGGAAAATGGCCCTTGTAGGGTAATCCCACATAGCATAGTGCACCATGGATGCACTTGGGTATATTGGCATGAAGACTCCTCTCTCCAATGTCATGTAGACCCCTCTTTCCAATGTCCCTTAGGTAAACCTTTTGGATTCAGGGATGAGGGTGACTAGGTGGCCTACCTGTGGCACTCCTTGTAGGTGGCCACTCAAAAAATGTCAACTTACAAGGTCTTAGAAAAGGGCTTCAGGTACATCTAATAGCTACCATTAAGTTTACAATCAACCTTTAAACCAACTTGCACCACACTTGCAAAAAAAGGAAAACCATTGTCTTACCTAAAGCATTTATAACTCAAAGATAATAATAACCCCCCCCCCCCTCTCCCCCCCCTCTCTCTCTCTCTCTCTCTCTCTCTCTCTCTCTCTCTCTCTCACACACACACACACACACACACACACACACGCTATCCCTTCCTCCATTGGTTTGGTCACTTGCTCAATAGTCCCCCCCCCCCCCCCAAAACCCCTCTTTCAATTTCTCTCCCTAGTATTTCCCTCTTTTTGTAAGAAAATAGTATGCAGCGGAAGATAACAACAAAACGCAAGTACACGATGGAAAGCTGGAGAGAATACAAAACCAAACTGCTGATACAACTGATGGTTGGCTGTCCACCCGTGCGCTCTACAGACAGAGCTTCGATGATGATCTAGACAGATGCTGGACGGAGGACTATGAGCGTGAAGAACTGGTGATCTGATGATAGGGGGTGGCCACTTATATAGTGAAAGTGGTTGACGGTCGGCCCTGTAATAGGCAGTCGGCCTAATAGACAGTCGGCCTGGAAGACCACCGACCCTTCAGAAAACATGCCGTCGGGCAGATGAAGGATCGCGCATAGGTCATACCGTCGGGCTTTGCCCCCAGACCCCCACCGGGGGCCTGCGCCCCCCGGACCCCCTGCTATCGGGGGGGCTATCGCCCCCCCGAACCCCCCCTTTGTGCAGACGGGTATCTACTCTTGGCTCCTAAGCCGTCTCATAACCATCTGGTCTACTCTAAGACCCCTTCCAGTGTCTAAACTGGGGATCCCTCCCAATATCTGATACCCATCATGGCTTCTCCTCATATGGGGGCCTTACAACATTGGGTACACAGAATATTGGTGGGTTACATGAGAGGTGGACATTTGAGCTAACTCTAACACCCCCCCTCAATGTTCACCCGAAGATGAACTATGTGATCGGACCAATGCCGAGTCGATGTAGATGCCGCAACAATAAATCACTCCCAAGAGCCTTCGTGAAGATGTCTGCGCAATTATCCTCTGTGGGACAATACTCCAGCTCTATGACTCCATCCTCGATGAGCTCTCGTACGTAGTGATACTGGATCTCTATGTGCTTTGTACGAGCATGGAACACAGGATTCTTTGCAATGGCCATGCAACTCTGATTGTCGCATTTCAGAACCGTCGCATCTTCGATTGGAACTCCTATGTCTTGCAGGATCCTCCTTAGCCAAACTGCTTCACAAGCAGCAATGCATGCTGCCTTGTACTCAGCTTCCGTCGAAGATAGTGCCACTGTTGGTTGCTTCTTGCTAATCCAAGAGAACACTCCTGAACCAAGTGAGAAACAATATCCAGAAACTGACTTTCTAGAATCACAATCTCCCGCCCAATCTGAGTCACAGTAACCCGCCAAGGTCTTCCCTGCTCTGTAGGTAATGCCATACTCTAGTGTACCTTTCACGTACTTTAGCACACGCATCCCTGCTTTCCAATGGTTCTCTCGAGGTTGATTTGAGAACCTACTAAGTACACCAACTGCAAAGCTGATATCAGGTCTAGTGTTGCACAGAAAAATGAGACTCCCCACAAGTTTCCTATACTCCTTGATGTCGACAAGTGGTGATGCATCCTCCACTGAGAGCTTACCATTCACCTCCATGGGAGAGACCACGTCCTTACACTCGGTCATATCGAATGCCTTCAAGATCTCGCGAGCATATCTCTGCTGAGAGATGAAAATCCTGCCAGGTTTTTGCCAAACCTCAATGCCGAGGCAAAAGTGCATGAGCCCCAAATCTGTCATCTCAAACTCGGAACTCAACGACTCCCTCAACTGTTGCAGCATCTTCTCATGATCTCCTGTTATGATCAAGTCATCCACGTAAAGGACTATTACCACATACTTGCCATCCTGCTTACAAACATACAGGTTAGCATCAGAAGCACTTTTTGAGAAACCAATAGATATGAGAAAGCTATCAATCCGTTGGTACCATGCCCTTGGGGCCTGTTTCAGTCCGTACAATGCCTTCTTTAGTTTGCAAACCTTGTTCTCTGAATTGGGCACCTCAAATCCTGGTGGCTGGAACACATATACCTCCTCCTTGAGATGTCCATTCAAGAACGCAGATTTCACGTCCATTTGAAACACCGGCCACTGCTTATGAGCAGCCAAGGCAAGTACCACCCGAATAGTTGTCATCCTTGCTGTAGGAGCAAATGAATCCTCAAAATCAAAGCCTTCAACTTGAGAGTATCCTTGTGCAACAAGCCTAGCCTTGTACTTTTCCAAAGATCCATCAGATTTGTACTTGGCCTTCCATACCCATTTGGTACCAATGATCTTCCTTTTTTCTGGACGATCAACCAAGTCCCAAGTCTGATTCTTCATGATGCTGTCATACTCCTCTTGCATGGCAGCTTTCCAATTTGGATCCGCCATTGCCTCATCCAAATTCGTAGGCTCTTGAACTTTCATAATCTCAGCCATCAAGGCCATATTGACTATGTGTTCAGAAGCCCTTTTCTGCTCCTCTATCCTCTTTGATCGTCGAAGTCCATCTGCAGATGACTCCGCCAAGTCTGGAACCGGATTCTTCTCATCAAAGAGCTGCCTTGCCCACTTTGGAAGTGGCTTACCTTGTGGAGCCAAGGCATGTTGTGGTGTTGGTGGAGTCTGTTCCTCGAAGTACTCCTCCTCATTCTGCAACTCTGCTTTAGATACGGGCACAAGGTGAGTTACTTTTACGGCTGATGATAAAGTGGAAGGGCATACCTCCTCCTCCACTGTATGTGGCTGTTCCCAAAACACCACATCACGACTGACCACGATCTTCTTTGCCTCTGGATCATATAGCCGGTACGCCTTTGACTCCTGGCTATAGCCCATGAAGATACACTTTCTGCTCTTTGGATCTAATTTCTTTCTGGTGCTATCTGGAACATGAACAAAACACTCACATCCAAATGTTCTGAAATGAGAAGCGGAAGGCTTTTTACCTGAATAAGCCTCCAAAGGTGTTTTGCCCGTCAAGGCCTTTGTGAAGCTTCGATTGAGGATGTAGACTGCTGTATTGACTGCCTCAGCCCAAAAAGACTTAGGCAATCCTTTACCTAGTGCCATGCATCGTGCCATCTCCATGGCAGTACGATTGCGACGCTCTACAACACCATTTTGTTGCGGAGTATGTGCAGTCGTGAGTTGGCGCTTAATGCCATTCTCGTGCAAGTATGTGTCGAACTCTTTTGACAGGAACTCTCCTCCTCGATCCGTGCGAAGCTTCTTTACCTTCAGCCCGCTTTCGTTTTCCACCATCTTTTGCCACTGTTTGAATTTTCCAAGAGCTTCAGCCTTATCTCGTAAAAAATACACCCACATGTATCTACTGTAGTCGTCGACAATAAGCATATAGTAGTTACATCCCCCCAAAGCTTGAGTCGGAGCTTTCCCACTGAGATCAGCATGAACCAATTCTAGAGGAGCCTTTGCCCGATAGCCGCTCTCATGTGGAAAAGCCTTCCTTTGTTGCTTGCCCATCATACAAGCTTCACAAGGTTCCTGCACCTTTGAGAGTGCAGGCAAGTGTGCAACCATCCCTGTTTTCTGCATTTCCAAAAGAATAGGATAACTAAGATGACCAAATCTTTCATGCCATACCTTACTGATGCCCACTCCTGAAGAGACTGTTAGTGCCGTCAGCTCGTAGAGATTGTTCTTCCTTACTGCCTTGCCGACCACCTTGCCCGCTGCATTAAGGATTTCTGCTCCGGTCCTCTTGAAACGTACCTCCAAGTTGCGATCAGTTATCGCAGCAACCGAAAGCAAGTTCTTCTTTAGCTGAGGAACTAGTAATACATCAGAAAGCTCTTTAGTTTCACCCTCTTGAATGGAAAGAGAGATAGTACCTGTACCTTCCACAGGGCATTTTGCATTATTACCGACCGTCACGTTCATGGGCTCTTGTAGAGGCTTGAAAGAGCTATACCAGTCCTTCTTTCTGGTCATGTGACGGGACGCTCCACTATCAAGGAGCCACGAATCATTCGTTGTTGAAACTTCTGTTGAGGAGCATATTTCTTCAATTGCAACCCATAGCTCCAACTCAGTTTCAACTGTGTTGGCAGATTCCTTGCCTTTCGAAGAAGACTGTGTAGTGCCATTCTTTTTGTCCTGCTGCTTCTTTCTGCAATCCTTGATCATGTGACCGCTTTTGTTGCAGTAGTGGCACTTACCTGAAAACTTCTTCTTCTTACCATTCTTCTTCTCTCCACCCTTCCCTTTGGATGTGGTTGAGAATGCTGCATCACTTCCGCCATCGCGGGTCTTCATTCGCATCTCCTCCTCTAGAAGCATCGCGCTGAACTCTTCAAAAGTGAGGGGTGGATTTCTTACCTGCGTGTTGAGTGTCGTGACCAACGCATCGTACTTTTGTGGAAGGATCCGAATGCACCTTCTGGCCAACTCATCGCTGGTCTTTGTAATCCCAACTGCCGCCATCTGATCACGTAGATTCTTGATCCGTGTGATGAATGTCTCAGCTGATTCTCCATCAGAGCACCTCTCTGCAGCAAGCATATTCTCCAGATTTTGAATTCTGGTCTGATTCCGCGTTTCATACTGACCTTTCAGTATGTTCCAAGCCTCACTTGCCTTGTCTGTGTGCTGAATCAGAGTCAAAACAGAATCACTTGAACTGGTAACAAGAGCACAGAGTGCATCTGCGTTCCTTCGTTTCCATGCCCGAAGAAGATCTGCATTCGGTGGCGTTATGACGTTGGGGTTGTTTGGATTCGGTGATCCAACCGGTTCTGGATCCAATCCCAGAACAGTATTCAGAAGCTCATATGAATCCAAGATCGCGCTGATCTTGAATTTCCACAAAGTATAATTCGTCCCATCGAGCTTGCCTTCATTGAAGGCAGGTGGACGAATTCACAACGGGGTTGGTGCAGCCATCACTCCTAGTAGCCTTTGCTAACAAAGCTCGTTGAACTTGCAATAAAGTCGTTACTCAGATAGCCTGAGCTCTGATACCATGTAAGAAAATAGTATGCAGCGGAAGATAACAACAAAACGCAAGTACACGATGGAAAGCTGGAGAGAATACAAAACCAAACTGCTGATACAACTGATGGTTGGCTGTCCACCCGTGCGCTCTACAGACAGAGCTTCGATGATGATCTAGACAGATGCTGGATGGAGGACTATGAGCGTGAAGAACTGGTGATCTGATGATAGGGGGTGGCCACTTATATAGTGAAAGTGGTTGACGGTCGACCCTGTAATAGGCAGTCGGCCTAATAGACAGTCGGCCTGGAAGACCACCGACCCTTCAGAAAACATGCCGTCGGGCAGATGAAGGATCGCGCATAGGTCATACCGTCGGGCTTTGCCCCCAGACCCCCACCGGGGGCCTGCGCCCCCCGGACCCCCTGCTATCGGGGGGGCTATCGCCCCCCCGAACCCCCCCTTTGTGCAGACGGGTATCTACTCTTGGCTCCTAAGCCGTCTCATAACCATCTGGTCTACTCTAAGACCCCTTCCAGTGTCTAAACTGGGGATCCCTCCCAATATCTGATACCCATCATGGCTTCTCCTCATATGGGGGCCTTACAACATTGGGTACACAGAATATTGGTGGGTTACATGAGAGGTGGACATTTGAGCTAACTCTAACACTTTTCACCCACTCTCCACTCATTTCCCTCGCATTTCCCATCTTAAATTTTCCCCCTCCCCCCTTCTCCCCCCTTTTTCCCTAAAATTTTCCATATTTTTCCTACCATTTTTTCCAATTTTCTTCCTAAATTTCTCTTAATTTTTATATAGTTTTTGCCTATTTTCCTAATTATTTCGTATTTCTACCTAATTTTCCCTAATTTGTTATAAACTCTTCCTAATTATTTCCCTATTTATTTCCTAATATATATTTTTTCCTAATTATTTCCTATGTATCCTAGACTTTTCTAAAATTGCAAACTTTCCTAGATACTCCTAATTTTCCTTTTTCCCTCATTTTGTTCTCTATTCCTAATTTTTTCTTATCTTTTCTTTAATTTTTTATTTTTTCTAAACCTTTGTACAACAATTTTATCTACTAAAACCCAACCCCCTTTCCTCCTCGTCTCTCTCGACTCCCTACATCCCTCTATTCTCTTTAAACTCGTCCTAATTTCTAGTTCCCTAACCTCATCAAGCTCAAGTAAACTAATTTCCCCTAGATTGGTTACTCCTTATTTTCCCCATGGTTTTTTTACTACAATAGGTGGCTTTAGGATTGGTACTCCCACCTTCTTAACTAACCAAAACCCCCCCGCCATTTTTCTCGGGCTTCTAAACCGAAAAAAAACCCAACTGAGTCCCTAGCCACCTGACTCCCCCCTGACTAACTCCCCTCCCCCTATATATATAGCCTACCTCACTTGCTCTAATTTACCACACAATCTACCTCCCTCATGGTGCTCCTGTTCTTTGGTCTATGCACTATACTGTCGGTGCTCGCCCCACTACAGTTCTTTAAGGGATAGCAACTCCCACTTGACTGCGCTCTATAGTCTCCTTGACTTTGACTCTCCAAGCCTCCTTATAAATCCTCGACTACGCTACCCGGTCCCCTCAGTGATCATTGCGGCTCCTTAGCTCACAACTCCCTACCACTAGGCTGACTACCCCTACTCTTGAGATCTGGTATGTTGACCGTTCGTTGCTTTAGTCCCTGATTATCGGTGTTTGTGCTACTTAACTACTTGCTTGAGTCGCCTCTACACCCACCTCCTTTAAATCCTTTTGGCACACCCCACTGATTAGGTGCTCCACACAGCAAACATGGACTCCTCTAAAAGGCTAATTTAATTCATATTTCTAAGGTTACGTTTCCCTTTTAATCCTTTCCCCCCTCTCTAAAAACCTTATAACACCCCTTCTACTCATTCTAATTTCCCCCAACCCCTCTTTTAATCTTCTCCCTATCCCTAATATTTTCCTAATTTAATTTCTCTCCTTAAACCCCCCCCCTTTTTTATGACTCTTGAATTTGTATTTAACCCCTTTGCTCTTTCTTTACTTATTATCTCCCCTTAAATTTTTTTATATATCTTTTTCTTTCTTCTCATCTCTCCTTTATGTCCTTATCCCCTTTTACTCCTTTTCCTTTTTATCTCTTCTTTAAACCTTTCTTAAATCTCTCCTTGTAAAACTTTCTTTTTTCTCCTTAAAACTTTTTATTCCTCTCGTTAAATGCATCTCTCCTTTTCCCCCTTTAACTATCTTTAATTTAATCTTTTTGTATTTAAATTATTTGCATAATTTTCTTTATTCCTCCTTTTTCAAAAAACTTTTTACATCACTTTCCAAAAAAATATTTTCACTTCTCCTTAAAGCTTTCATTCCCCCTTTTTTCCCCATTCATTACCTTTCTCCCCATTTTTAATATATTCCCTTCTTTAATTTGTCTCTCCTTAAACCAACCCCACTCTTTTAAATTCCCTCAATCCTTAATCACAACCCTTTTTATCTTTATGTAATTATTATCTCTCCTATTAAATCTTGGTGTAATTAACTGCTCACATCGGTTTCCATTTGCTTTATTTCTCATTATTGTCCTCATGGCTACTTCAAATAAACTCATAATTTTTAACTAAGCTTGATTAGTTTGTGGTTAAGAGTTTACTTTTATTGTGACCCCGATAATAAGGGAGGGGTGTTTATGATACATGTCTTCCCAACTAAGGTCTAAGCTAATTCTTACCGTGTTTTTCTTGTTGGATGGTGGTAGGTAAGCAGACTCCCCTCTTCAATAAAAGTGATGCTTTTACCAGGACTTATCCAAGCTCAACTTCTATACAGTTTCCACAAAGACATGTCTACAAAAGGGCCTGGGTCCAAAGTACAGCAAAATTTTTTTTTTGGAAAAAAAAGATAAGGCTCCACATACAACAGTCTCCCACTTGGAGACTAATCATAATGACTCCACTGTTACTATACTCACTAAAATTATTTGGATCAGGCTATCCCTCATATTGTTCCTCATGATTGAAGACTAATTGAAATTGAGCAAGAGCTCAACTTCTCCTTGGTTGCCACCTTAGTTGACTTTTCTGCAGGAGTCTGGCTAGTGTGTATCTTTTCTGGCTTCACCCGTCCATCCTCCAAAATAGATCGGATGAAATGATATATGAGCTATATATGTTTGGCTCTTCAATGGAAGGCTGAATTCTTTGCAAGATGAATAGCACTTTGGCTATCACTATACACGCTGCAATTTTCTTACTTCTTTCCAAGTTCCTCCATAAACCTCTGCAACCAAACCATCTCTTTACTAGCTTATGTAACTGCAACATATTCTTCTTCTGTTGTAGAAAGTGCAACAACCTTCTACAACTTTGAAACCTAGCTTACTGTTGTTCCACCTATAGTGAAAACATACCCGGTGGTGCTCCTTCTTCCATCTTTATCACCTCCATATCTGAATCAACATATCCTTGTAGAGAAATGTTTGAAACTTTAAAACATAATGCATGAGTAGTCATACCTCTCAAATATCTTAGAATCCTCTTTCTATCCATCCAATGTCCTTTACCTGGATTATTCATAAATTTGCTCACAACTCCCACTGCATGTGTAATATCTGGCCTTGTGCATACCATTGCATACATCAAGCTACCATTGTTGTTGATGGATATGGAACCCTTAACATATAGTCAATTTCCTCTTGTGTCTTGGGACAGATATCCTTGCATAATCTGAATGATTAGCCAAAGGTGTAGAAATAGGTTTTGCATTATGCATTTCAAACCTTTCCAATACCTTTTCAATGTACTCACTCTGAGACAGTGTCAATTTGTGGTTTTTCCATCTCTTGTTATTCTCATGCCAAGGATTTGCTTGGCAGCACCCAATCCTTCATTGCAATTATTTTCCAACTTTCTCTTGAGCACATTTATACCCTACATGCTAGATCCTGCAATAAGCATGTCATCAACATACAATAACAAGATCACATATTTGCCATTGTCTAGTTTCTTAGAACAAATACAGTGGTCCAAATGACATCTACAAAAACCTGTTGGGGTTAAGGCCCTGTGCCACCTCATATACAGTGTGAACACGGTTCACTTTGAACCGGTTCCACACAAATGCCTATCCTATCCTAATATATACTCTTGAGGGTTGTGGTGTGCCCTTGTCTCTGTATTCACACCCACCATTCCTATTGTTAGACTTACTCTCCTCCATGTGTTTCCGCTTCAATTGGTATCAGAGCGAGTCTTTCATCTTTGCATATAGCTCGTGAAGTAGGTTTAATGCACCCCCTATGAAGCTAGCTTTGTGCACGCTTCCTGTGATGCCCTGTAACGCACGCTTTGCACACGCTTCGCCCTGCAATGCACGCTTTGCGCACGCTTCCTGTGATGCCCTACAACGCACGCTTTGCTGCTGCTTCCTGTGATGCCCTGTAATGGCTCAGACCAAAGCAGTCCTCGTTCGTGAGGTTTGCAAAACGGGTGATTGGAACTCCTCGTTTGTGAGGCTTTCAAAGCTAGTGAGGCCCAGCGCTTTGACGATAGTGAGGCATCAAATAGCGGAGCCCTTTCACCATTCGTTCCAGGCGTCAAATAGCGGAGCCCTTTCACCGTTCGTTTCAGGTGTCAAATAGCGGAGCCCTTTCACCGTTCGTTCCATGCGTCAAATAGCGGAGCTCTTTCACCATTCGTTCCAGGCGTCAAATAGCGCGGAGAGCCTACTTTCTGACTCGAGGTCTTCAGGGGAGTAAAGCAAGTGATCGGTTGTTGCAAGTGCTGCTGCATAGCAGAGCAACACACAGAGCCTTCACTTTCGACGCTACAGGAGTGGATCCCTGTTCGAAAGAAAACGTCTATAGCTTTGCTCCATTGTCGTGCATTCTCCGAATTTGGAGAAATTTCATGCAACAAATTTGGGGCTTTTGACGCTAGAGTGCTTGTACGCACTTGTGGGTACCTATTTGACATAATTTTCTTTAATAAACGCCAAAACAAAGGGCTTTTGCTCAAATTGCTGTTATTGGCTACTGTAAATAGTTTTGGAAGGGGATTTACATGTCTATGTGTCAAATGCAGTGACAAAAGATGAGATTTTGCAATCAGTTTTTGAAGAGTGGACAACATTGCATTTAGTCACAGTGCGTGACTTTGAGGCCCTCTGTGCCTTAGGTGTATTTATTTCTTTCTACTTTAGCTTATCACTATGTCTTCAAGCAACGAAGGCAACTACTGGAACATTGAGAAGTTGGAAGGGAATGCAAATTTCTCTTATTGGAAGAACCAAATATATAATGTGTTGGTCCAGAAAGATCAAAATATGCCTATCAAGTATAAAGGGATCAAGCCCGATGAAGTTAGTGACCTTCAGTGGGAAACCATGAATGAGAAGGCCAAAAGTACCATTCTTTTGACCATCTCAAAGAAGATCTACTTCAATGTAGAGAATGAAGCCACTGCTTACAGCATATGGAAAAAACTTGAGTCCCTTTTCGAGAGTCAGAGTGTAGCTAGTAAAGTGTTTTGGTTGAAGAGGCTTATGAAACTAAGCATGAAAGAAGGGACAGCCCTCTCACTTCACCTAAATGAGTTTCACTCTATATTTAGCCAACTCACAAATCAGAAAATGAATTTTGATGATGAGGTGAAGGCCATTTTTCTCTTGAGTACCCTTCCTGACAGTTGGAATACTTTTGCTACAGCCATCAGCAATTCAGCCCCTGCTTTCAGAGGATTGTCATGCCAAGATGTGGAAAGTGCTCTTCTATAGGAAGAGGTGAGGCGTAAGAATAGCAGTGAAAATAAGAATGCAAGTGCATTGGCTGTGGGCAGAGGTAGGCAGCAAAATAGAGGGGAAAACCAAAATAAAGGGAAATCTCGCAATCAGTCCCGTCCTTGGAAGGACCTTGAATGCCACTACTGCCATAAGAAGGGGCATATTAAAAGGGACTGTTTTCAGCTGAAAAACAAAGGCAAGGATAAGGAAAGAAAAGAAGAGGACAAAGATGCGAAAAGAGATGCCAAAGACACCAAGGGCAAGGCTAAACTTGAGGAGCTCAATGCAGTGATTAATAGTGATGAAGATAATGACGATGTCATACTTGTTGCCTCCTCTGGTGATAGTTCTTTTCTTGTGGCCAATGATGGCTCATATACACAGGATTGGCTATTAGACTCAGGTGCATCCTATCATGTTACTCCTCATGAGCAGTGGTTTGCTTCGTATGATGCAGGGAAGAAAGGATGCGTGAAACTTGGGAATGATTATGCCTGTGACGTTGTTGGTATTGGGGATGTGCATTTAAAATTCCCAAATGGTTCTGAATTTGTATTGCACAATGTGAGACATGTGCCACAGTTCAGGAAGAGCTTGATATCCACTGGGCAGCTTGATGATGCAGGGTATCTCACCCAATTTGGTCATTCTATGTGGAAGGTGCTTAAGGGAAATATGGTTGTGGCTAAGGGCTGCAAATCAGGCACCTTGTATCCACTGTATGTTGAGGGTGTTGATGCTAATGTAATCCATGTGACCGAGCAGCCACACACTTCATTGTGGCATAGCCGGTTGGGCCATATAAGCCAGAAAGGAATGAAAGTATTGTCTTCTTTGGGTTACTTGCCGAGACTTAATTTTTCTGATTTTTCAGCATGTGATCATTGTATTTATGGCAAACATAAGCAATCAGCCCATAAAAAGGCTGGAAATGTGAATGTCAAAATTATCAACTACAAAAACATGAAAGTGCCCGACAATATCATAAGCCACTAATTCATCATTTTGGAAGCAGAAACTGATTGGAGATTTCCAATAGGCTTTGTGGGTAGGGGACTTGAATGATTGATAAACAGGCAAGACTGGTGGAGATGTCGATGCTGGGAAAGACATTGGGCCAAAAAACTATGGAGCGTAACTTGGCAAAAGCCAAGATTCCCCCAAAAAACATCGATGTGAAAGGATTGAGCTACAAAATTTAGTCCAAGAAGGATCTTAGAGTTAGGGTTAGAGAGGGGACATATGAGAATAGAGCAACTTAGTTATAGACATGAAAATGGGGAGGTGGTGTGGGCAGCTAAACTTGAGCAAGGAGAGAGGAGAGGGTGGTATCTTGAGATTACAAGAGTTTGAGATCAATAGTTAATGCCAGCAAGGGACTTGATTTGGGAATAAGAAGAGGAGTGTGGTGAGCGCTAGGTGGATGATCATGTGTAGGAGGTGGAGCTATGACCTGAATCGACTGATAATACACACTAGTTCTATACTCGCGCTTTGCATGGGCAATGAATGCACAAGAGAATTGAGGTTGGCAATTTTGAAATTAGAGGGGGGGCATGCCATATGGAGGGTTTCATCTTTCAAGGACGAGTGGTGCCATTGCTCGCCACATGGTGCCCTTTTCTTTTAGAAATATACGAGTGGTGCCATTGCTCGTCACCACATGTCTCCCTTCTCTTTTAGAAATATAGAGACAAGGCAAAGCATCCACAAGCTAGTTCATCAAACCCAGCCAATATGTAATGTCAAAATCATAGTCTTCTTATTAGTGGGCTAAATGTCCGTGAACATCTTTTTGGTTAACAAATTGACCAAGGCGACATGATCCATCTGAAGAAAGAAATTATTGCCATGCACATAGTTGTGGAAGTCTAAATGGCCCAAATTTATAGTTTACAGTGACCATGAGTATGCCAAAACTGAAATGCTAAATATTGTCACCCACCCTTTGTAGTTGACAGTCTACAGTGACCACGAGCATGTCAAAAATGAAATGCTCAATGCATTGAATGATGGGAATCCTATTACGTATGTGACAAACAATGCAATAACTTCAAAACATACCAGTAAGAATAGTTGCAGTTTGCTAGCTTCTCGGTAGTGCCTCCAGTATAACTGACAGATTTTGTGAAGGGCTCACTGAAGTTTACCAGAATTACTAGGACCAAGGCAACAGTATTGACTTTTGTATTTTTGTACTTTTTTATTTTAAAAAAGATACAATATAATATTTTATAGCCTGCCCAACATAGTTGGGCTAACTTTTAGCTTTAAGAGCTTACGTGTTGTAACATCAGCCAGCAAAATGCCCTCTTGCAATTCCAGAGTGGGCTTCTTCAAGCACATCGATGTATTCGTGCTCACGCACACATCTATGCATGATGCCATCCTTGCCCATGCGATATAGTTGGCCTGCAATTAGCTAATAAGTTGTTGTGTTCTTGATGAGTTTGAGGGCTCTATCAACCCATTGGCCAGGTAGTGACCAATTTCAGTGGCCCATTCAGGGATGATGTCGATGAGGAAGAGTGAAGCATCAGGAAGGTCATCTTTGACTCCCGTCGGAGCTTTGCCATTTGGGATCCCCGAGAGGTGGTCGGCTAGGACATGGGTCTTCCCTTTATGCACAACGACTATGAAGTCAAACTCCGAGAGGATTAGCATCCACCTGGTGATGCGTCCCATCATGCATGGCTTGTTGACCAAGTACAGGAGTGCTTGGTGGTCCTCAAAGAAGATGAACTTGTTGGCCCCAGTAAATAATGTCTGAACTCCTTGACCACATAAACCATGGCCAGGCCCTCTCTCTCTATCGTTGTGTATTTGACCTTGGCATCCTTCAATTGCCGACTCACAAAGTACACCAGGTAGGCTAGGTATACTCCCTTGGTTGGGCTAACACACCCGATAGCAAAATTGGAGGCATCTATGTGAACGTGGAATATTAGCTTCCAATTTGGGGCTCCTAATACCGGTGCAGTAGGGTTAGTTTGATGGTTTTGAAGGATTTCTGACATTCCTCAATCCACTCAAATACTACTAACAATTTGTATAGTGGTCAGGCAGGCTATGTTCGCATAGAATAGAATGAACCTTTGATAGTAGCCCATGTGGCCGATAAATCATTGCACTCCCTTGGCATTGGTTGGGGGTGGTAATTACAAAATGAGCTTGATTTTGTTGTGGTCCGTGGAGATACTATTCTGGGACACACTGTGGCCAAGAATTATGCCGTTTTAAACCAAAAATTGGCACTTAAGGGGATTCAGGGATATACAGTACAATCGGCACTTTTCCAAGACTAGTCTTAGGTATTTCAGGTGATCATCCCATGTCAAGCTCATGCATATGTCATCCAAGAAGAATTCCACGAAGTCCCTTAGGTATTCCTTGAAGATGGTGATCATCAACTGTTGGAAGGTGGCGGGCGCATTGGTCAGCCCAAATATCATTACTCTAGCTGCATACACACCCCACTTGGTTGTTGCAAAGATTGTTTTGTGTTGATCCTATGGAGTGATGGACACTTGGTTGTACCCAGAGAATACGTCTAGGAAGTTATAAGCTTCCTTTTCGGCTACCCTTTCTAGGACATGTTTTGTGAATGGCAAGGGTAGTGCTCATGCTTGCTGGTGGCGTTAACTTTTTACAGGTCTATGCATACTCAAATCTTTCCATTCTTCTTCTAGATTATCACGATGGGTGACACCCAATCGGTATGCTCGATCTCATAGTAGATGAATCCCCCATCTATGAGTTTTTGGATTTCCTCTCTCACTATGAATGCATATTTGGGATTCATAGGGTAGGGACGTTGACGCACTGGCTTGGCATTGTCAAGCATGGGTATCCATGTGTTGCACAACTTCAATGGGGACCCCTTTCTTATCGTGTATTTCCAAGCCATACAGCCCTTGTATTCTCAAAGGAGGGCTATTAAAGCATTCTCCTCATTGGGGGTGAGATCATCAACAATGTATACCAGTTGGAGGTCCTGACCTTTCAGAGCTAGGTTTACCTTCTTAACCGGCGGGGCTGGGCCGTCATATCCTTGGGAGCACCCGTCTTTTCGAGATCTCTTGGCTTGTTGGGATAAAATCTTGCGATGCTTGATCGTGTAGGCCTTGTAGTGGGCTGGTACCTGTTGTACATCCTCCTTCTCTCCGCCTTCCTATTCTATTACTTCATGGGGGGTGGTCCTCTTGGCCTTAGCCGGGCTTATGGATGATGGGAGTTTTTGACCTGAAGGGGGCTCTTTCATGACACTTATAGAGCCAACTAGGAGGCTACCTTACTTACCCTGGCTCCTCAATTTGATGAGAACTCATGATGGGCAGTAGTGGCACCAACATATGCTAGCCACCACTGGAGGTCTTATTTGACCCTTACTATCCCCTTGCTCACCTCACGGGATTTAAGCATGTTGAACATCCTAAAGGGAACCATCGGGGCAACCTCTCGAGTTCGGGCATTGGAACCCTATCCTTTCTAGGACATCAATATTGGCCAGGATGTGCATCTGATTCTAAGAGAATTTCGGCTCGGGGAGAGGTGCATACCAAAATTCATCAGACTCTTTTTCATCCTCTCGCCTCTCACAGGGTTGGAACAAGTTGGATGTTGTCCAGATGGTTGTATCGAATTCCGCAGCGGTAAAGAGTTGTCTTGACAATGGGTGGGCCTTGTAGGGGCGCAAATCCACTTGCATGATTTGCTCCTCATGCCATAAATAGATGTTGTCAATACGCTAGTCGTGTATGAGCCCAAGCATTCACAAGAAGGGCAGGCCTGCCTAGGATGGCTTCATATCATGGCAGCTGTTGGGTAAAATCCATGACTACGAACCTGACAGGGTGCATGAAACCGAATACTTTGATGTTAATACCGGTGAGGACTCCCTTTGGTGCTGGTAGGTTATGGGAATAGCCATGTTAGTGTCATCACCTTTGAAGTATTGGCCTAACTTATTGATGGGAACCTTGGGTAAGTTTTGCCCCTCCTCTGGCGATTGATCGGCCTTAGGGCTAGTAGGTCATGGGGGAAGGAATCGTCCATTCATCCAGTTGGATAGGTCTCGCCAAAGGGTGGGATTCCCTCTTAACAAGGTGATTGGCATTTTAACCTTGGTAAAAAGGAAGGCTACCAACCAGGTGCTATCATAGGGTTTCTGTGAGGTCTCTCTTCCTTCTGATAGCAGATCCTCAAAACCATAAAGGTCTCCTTCCAGTAGGTTCTGGAATACTGGGTCCTCTTGGAACATCCGTTGCATCAAATCTGGAGCCTTTGACTTACCGAAGTTGGAACGTTCCTCTTCTTCTACCCTTTTCAGCACCCAAAGCATCTTTGCCCCTCGGTGAGTGGTTAGGTGGGTTGGGTGGATGGTATCCGACCCTCTGCTAGCCTTGAGTCTATGCTCAAAATTTTCCTTGCAGTCTCTCGTACCAAGCCCTGAGCCTCTAGTACATATTGTTTTTCTAGGTTTGGGGGTGGAAGTTCGTCCAGAGGCAGAGGAGGTAGCAAGGGTGGCCGTCTCCTCATTGCAACCATCTTGAATGAGCACCTAGTCAGCTCCCTCACCTACCCATATGGCCTTCTTGGACCATGTTTGCGGTTGTCGAGACATCTCAGGATTTTGTGGTAGGGGCCCTTTATCCTTCCTTGCCTATTTCTTCATTGCCCTGCCTATGGCTTTGGCATGCATCCTTGTGATGACCTTCAAAGGTACCGCTGCCACCTGGCCCTATTCAATACTTAGCAAGTTAAGGCTGGTGCTCTTAGGCGAGCTGACCGGAGTTGCTAAAGGGACAATCCTTGAATAAATGTTATATTCCGCACCCATCACACAAAGGTGTAGTGCCTATTGTGGGTGGAACTGCTAGGGTAAGATCCATGTAAGGGAAGTCCTTTAAGAAATACGGTTCCTGGCAGTTGAAGCATGACACCGGAGGGTTTGAGATACCCTTATAGGGGCACTCACTTACCCTGTACAGCCCCTGGCAATATAACATTAGATCTGGGGCCTTCGAGCAACAGAGTTCATGTCTCTCACCCTTGCCATCAAGGGGGCGGTCTGAAACACTGGGACTTGTTGATCCTCCTACAGGAGGTAGTGACTTAGGGTACCACTTCCTTTCTCGTAAGGGTAATAGTCGAGGTGACAATGGTCCGGATCCGCGGTTCCTCCTAATCATTGGGCACTTTTTCTACCAATACTTGATTGATGGGAGTTATACAAGGTGGGGGAGGTTGGGGACCCAATATGGATGGGAGTAGGGGAGCCTATTGTGCTCTATACTGCCCTGGGTTAGTCAAAGGGGCACCTTGTGCATTTATAGGGTTAGGTGGGGCCGTCCAAGCTAGTGGGGGTCTCACTTCATACATAGGTTGGGGCAGGGCCCTTGGGAATCAGCATTGGGAGGTATCATGGTTTCCCCATCTATGACAGTGTGCGTAGTAGAGGGTTGGCCTTGCTCTAAGGTGGGGGCGCTCATTGGAGGGATGGTTGCCATTACATATCTTGCACCACACGTTGTCTCTCCATGGAAACAAGTGGGGGTTACCCAATGCCTCCTTGGAGGTGTCTCTGACCTCCACTGTTGGCCCAACAAATTTGAGGCCATCTCCCTCATATCCAAGCCCTTGGGCTCGTTATTCTCCTTCTTGGTTGGCTCCACACAGGAAGACCTTACTGATGATGATACTTCTAATGCAGTCGGGGTTTGCAGTTGGGGTTTTGTCTTGGATAACCTTGTCCATCATATTATCAATTATACAGATAGCCACCTTGCTGCATAGTTCGAAGGAGGTAGGATTCATAACCATCAAGTGGTCATGCAGCTGTGGGTCTTCCAGTCCGATGAGAAAGCGGTTCGTCTCGCTCACCCGCTCGTATGGTTCGCAACGGGAATTGAGGTGCTTGATTCTAGCTATGTAATCCTAAAAGGATTCTTTGTCATTTTGCTTCACCTCATATAACTGATTGATCGGGCTCCATTTATGTCCACTGGGGGCAAACCCTACAATGAATGCTTTCCTCAACGTCTCCCAATTGACCTTTTCTTCCAGGGTGAGAGCCCTATACCATTGGCTTGCCTTGCCATCCAAGCTGAGACCAAACGTATTAGCAATTTCTAGATCTTCCAGAGCTCAAAGGCTTCATATATCTGCTCGAATCGCTCCACGTGGGAGACCAGATCTCCTTCCCTAAGGAATTTGGTCATCAACTTGGAGATGGCGATGGGTTGACTCCTCGAGGGATTTGCGATCCCTGCTTGAAACACGGGTGCAGGTGGGGGTGGTGTGGCCCCCCTTCCTAACGTTAGCAAATGCGCATCGCCTCATCTGATAGCACTGTTTGGAAAACTGGTGGAGGCGGTGCCATTGTGGGCTTAATAGGACATAGAGGCGGCCATGCTATTGTTAGAGACTATGGACATAGATGAGAGTCACATAAAATACTATATGCTCATATTGTAGCATAAAAGTAACCAAGTCTAAATTTCTACCATGGCATCAAATGATTCAATCCAACTATTGCAACTACTTTAGAACTTGAGGAAAGGTTTGTTGCACTGTGAGCCACATTTTGCAATATGACAACACTTGTACCTTGGCTAGTACTTGTTCAAATAAAACATCATAAATGTTGTTAGTAACTAGGAGAGTACTTTGGCTAGTACTTGCTAGAAGGAAATATCATAAATGTCACTACTAATGCTCCCACACTAGTGATATGATGGCATGACTATTGGGATTGGAATTAAGAGGAAATTAGAATACCAAACTCTAGAAACAAGAGCCAATGTTTGGCCAAACTTTGTGATGAAAGCATTGCACCAACTCGTTGAGACACCGCTATACAAGCAAGAGCGTGTCTCTATTTCATGGCTATATCTCCCACTTTTCTAGCTTAGGATGAAAGCTATAGCATAGGATCACTTAGCAAAAGAAGGCGCAACTTTAGAGCACTGGGGCAAAAACAATGACCCATTTACAGACTTACTAGTACACGGATACATTGATGTGAATGAAAATTTTGGCACAAATTTAACCATTATAGCAATTGACCTAAGAAAAAGTAAAAACCTAATAGGTCTATCTATAGATAAAAAATTACGAAGAGTTAAGCTACCTGACACTATTCTTTGGTCAGCCAAGGCATCAACATATGCTTACTGTGCTTAGTTACCAAAAATTACACAATGGGAAATGTTGCATTGCGGGTCACAACACACACTCAAAACCTTTTCTTCAAAGAAATAAAGACATTGATACATTTCATTGCTGGTTCAATTGGATTAGTATGTTAAAGGTACACCTAAATGATAGAGCAAAGACGTTAAAATCACCGAACTTGGACTTACTCTTGAAATTAGGTATTGGTAAGTGAGAACTTGAAAGGATCAAAACATCTCCACACTACTTGCATCATCAATGGACAAAACTATTTTGCAATGGTCCATTAAGTATTCTAGAGCCATTATAGAAAAGTTCCTACAAGGAAAAACCATCTTGACTAATGTGTATAGAGAACTAAATGATCTAATCCTATGCCCAATGCAAATTTTGGAAGAACTCTTAGCAAAATTGCAACTTACCAAGGAAGAGTATATGGCATGTTTATGAGCAAACTTAAGATGGCCAACATTATTCTTCAAGAGAAGTCGTCTAATACTTGGACAAACCCATTTGCCAAATGGCTAGTGCCATTATGGGACACCAACACGGATGCTCAATAGGTGCTCAATTTATATTGGACCATATGCAATGCTTGCATACTGTACATCATGCCTCATGAAGGTGAACAACCCCTTAACAAAGGCATCCCATGACATAATAAAGAAGTCAAACAAATAAAATAGTGATGCAACTAATTGTATTAAGAAAAGCCACATTCTTGAACTTGCAATAAAATCTCAGTAGAGTAGGTAGTCTATACAATACTTTCATTGCCATTGCACCATGCTTCCAAAGCAACACAATTTATGAACCTTGTCTCACCACAACAACGTGCATCAATATTAAAACCTAATAATATCTTGCCATCACTACCAGATGGTTGATATCATGTGCACTTCAATTACCGACTACTATATAGCATGGCTAGAGACACTTGAGCTAATATCTCTAGCAGAGTTTGTATCTAAGTATAACAAAAAGACCTACAAGAAGAAGAGGAGGTCACAAGTAATTAGGTTCTCACATTTTGAAGGGCATCAAGCCCTAGAAAACCATTACAGAGAATAGTTGATGCTTATGTCCCCTACCATGGCTCTGAAGAGAACTTTGAACTAGTCAAACAAGACATGGCAATTAGCTTACTTCAAGAATGTCGACCAAATTGCCAAAGTGCACAAGGAATTCAACTTTAGAGTAAATCAAATGACCAAAATGTTGAAGCTTGGCGAAAATTTGGACAATAAGTAAATGAAATGGCTACAAATGCAAATAATAATGTATGGGCTGAGACATTTAATAATGTTATTTTAATGGACCCATCTAATGTAGTATGTGTGACACCTCACAATTGCATGAAGGACCAAGAAATAGACATTCCGTATCTAGAACAAGAGACAATCAGGGAATAGAAACTATTGGTACTTTCCCACTTTTACAGCCAGTGATAGAACTAGTATCAACAAAAGAAGACAACTCACAACTGAATGTAGAGCAAAGGCGTATATTTGATGACATAATATGGAAAGATAAAAACAATCGAAAAGAGCCAATCTATGTATTTCTTACATGGGGAGTTGGAATTGGCAAAAACAATCATACAAACTCTCATTTAGCAACTATTACGTATATATAACAAAGACCTTAACTCTGATCCATTAAAGCCAAAAATAATGAACGTGGCGTGCACAGGGAACAACACTCCATTCCACATTAGCCATACCAATAATTTGCAATAACATGCTAAATTAACAGCCAACAAACTAGACAAGCTCACAAAGCAATACATGGACCTTTGAATAATTATCTTGGATGAAGCTTTGTTTTGATAGGTGGTTACATGCCATTGAAAATGTCCATAACATTCCATTTGGTGATCTATATCTCATAATAGCAAGAGACTTATACCAACTACCCCCTATACATGACAAGTGGGTGTTTCAACAACAAAATCCTTTTAAACAAAGCTTTTCGTGGAAGGAACAAATCCAATGCTACCAGCTCACCTCTTTCATGTGCCAGGATGACTTGCTATTCAATATGCAAGAACAACAAGACATTGACACAATTGATTCTATATGTTACTATGATCCACCACTAGAGTTAACATTTCCTCACTTATTCTGTACAAACAAGCTAGTACATGCACATAATGTGACTATATTCCATTGTACAAATGGTGAGATTTACATTTTCCATGCTGTAGACAAAAGGCATGGCAATCGCCCCAGTACATTATCCCTACTAAATGATCCAAGCGAGACCGATGGGCTTCATAAAGAAAAAAAATCAAAGCTAGGCATAGTCGTTGACCTATGTGCAGGGAACTTCAACACAATCGATGGTCTTGTAAATGAAATGATGCCCAATTCAAGGATATAACAAAGTCTAATCCACTCACACTTATGTGGATACAGTTCTCCAATTGCAACATCGAGACACACATATCTCATCAAAACAAACATTTGTATGAAAGTCATATTCAAACAATGCTGGACTATGATATTCCCAGTCATCACCAAAGAGATACAAATAAGAAGCAGCACCAACAACATAGTCACTCACACAAACATAGTACGTAGTCCAGCTAGCATCAATAAGAATAGTACACCGTGAACATGGCTTAACACTCAAAGCATTATGTTTTAATCCCATAGGTCGAACACAACATGTCATTGCATACATGGTGCTCTCAAGAGTACGTTCTAAAGAAAATTCGTAGTGGCAATATATCAAACTGAGTTGTGGAGACTTGACATCTTCGTGCATTATGTGTCACGGTGGATACTAGACAAAAGGCCCATCGCTTACCCAACATTTGCATTGGGAGATTTAAACATTAAGATACTCAACAATTCTTAAAAATAAGTGCCATTAGCAAAACTCATGAAGACACCTAGTGAACAAACCCTTGATAAAAATTTATACATCTCAAATTGACCACATATGGACAAATGCAACCATAACAAGCAGCTACTTTGGAACAAGTGAAGCATGCTAGATTGATCATAATCCTCTTTACATAGAATACCAGTTTCCAGTGCATTTATTATCATCCAAGGCAGGGTAAAGGCATCTTTCATTGTCTCCATTCTCCAAAGTCCCCAAGGTCTTCATTTTTCTTCCAAGGCAATTTTATTTTTCTCAAAAGGCCACATTTGCCTTATCTTTGGCATCAAAAAGGCGTCATTTCCTACTCCAAGAGCAAGGGATAAATGCATCCCATGCAAATCTTCTAAAGAAATGCATTTCATGCAAGTTTTCTAAAGAAATATGAAGAACTTGCACCTAGTGCAACAGTGATGGGTAGTGAGTGATGGGTAGTGAGAGACCTTGCAACCAAAACAAGTCCTTGCCTTTTTTTTTCTCTCCACAGGCGAGGTCATATGTAGGTACTTTGTAATGTTGGGGGGGGGGGGGGGGGGATACTCAGTCATAGATGCCAAGTAGATGGATAACATTTGTTTCTTGGTGTTTGTCTAATTTAGGGAGTGGGTGATGCAATTGGATACATTCCAATTGTTGTAAGGGACGTTGTGTTTAAAAATGCCAGCACTCTTACCCTATGTAATCATTTGTGGTTGACTTCTTGGAAGGTGGACATCTTGCTCCGTGGAATGGCTCATGGACATTGGTTCCAGGAGTTTCGAGAAAGGTTATGCTTTTTAGGCTCTTCCATTTTGTTGCTCTTCGTTTCAACACTTGCAAGTTTCAACTCCTCTCAGAGAAGGTCCAATCCTTATGTAGAATTGATGCAAATTGAGCATGGCAAGTCCGATCCTTTAGCAAATTACTGCACCTCAGTGGATGTTCAAAAAAGGCATTGAGGCGAGTGGAAATAAGGATGCACAAGGTAGCGCATTCGAGATGCATGGTTTCCCTTTTTGTTCCTCAGTATTTATTCCAGTTAAGCGATTTATACTCTCGTAGACATGTTATATGAATACATCTTCACTTCGGTTGACCATATCCATGCCGATGGTGCTCGTTGAGAATAAGGGGGCACAGAGAAATGCTGCATTGCTCATATGATAAAGAAGAATCCAAAATGGTCCTTGAAGAAAGGGTTTGAGGCTATCGCGTCTCATGCCTACGCAAAAGGTAACGATATGTATACACTGGGCGTTCTTGTTACAAAATATACGCTATGTCCTGAGCGATGTGTCTTTTGTGGTCTTCATTCTCTACCGTCGGTCTGCAAGAGTGTTCCATTAACAACCCTCCAATAACCAGTGCGGGAAATATTAGAGACCAAGACCACAACGATAAGGTGAAATGCCAGCTCAGGATTTCAGGCAAACGATCAACCAGGAAGACGGTTCCCGACGGTGCCCCGAATTGATGCGAAAGTGGGGGGTATACTGGGACTATGTAAATGGGTTTGTATTTCATTACTTAGCTATTGTCCGCAAAATAGAGTTGCTATGCAAACTTTTGCAACGAATGCTTGCTTGTGTCTTCTAGCCAAGCTCCTATTTTAAAAGTCTTACTGCAACGTCCGAATGATCTGCCCTGAAACAAATCATCTCCATTCGTCAATTGCTTGCTATCCCGTAACTCGTAACGCCACAAGATCATTTTCATTGTGGAGCCTATGTAGCAAAATGAGATGTTCACAAGTGGGCTGACCGACAGATTTCTTGTGTGCCTGCTTTTGAAATCTGTTCAACGGTCATTGTTGGGTTTGTGCTGAAAATCAGCAAGCTATCAGAATATGTTGATTGTCGATTTGCATTTGAGGGAAAAGTCATGGCAAAATACGGCACCTTTCAGGCCAAAGATGCCTCTTTTGCTATCTGTATGGGAGTTGATCTGACTGATCATCATTGTTGTCAAACGATCATTGTACATGCTCCACATGCCTACGTCTTTCAACTGAAAGACATCCTTGAGCTTGATGCATTTTATAGAATCCAGGGTCCCACGATTGCTAACAAAGGCCCATGTGAAGGCAGAAAATCTTACGTGCCTTTACGAGTGGATGCAACGACCAGCATCTGAAAGGGAGAACCTTTTCATGGGACCTATCTTTTGTACCAAAAAAGGCAATAAGCCTATATGTGCCATGGGTCACCCAATAAATTCAAACGGGAAAAGTGCCTTTCACATCTGTGATGGAACCTATCGCATCCATGGTTGTTAAAGTTGACCTTGATGGCCCCTTATTCGAACAAATCATCATAGTAGATGGGCCTAATCTATATAGGGCTTTGACGTGTGCTCAACAAGAAGTGACCATACACGAGCTGGGCAAAGGACCCAGTGATGCATCTAGCTAACTTACTGCTTTACCTGCGAGCAAGGTGGCTTCCCTTTACAACGAGAAACATGGCCATGGCCAATATTCCATGCAAAGCATCTGTGACAAGATTTACAAGATCAGAAGAGCAGCTTCTCACAGAGATTGTTGTGTATTGTGCAGTTCTCATCCAAGCAGGCACATTGCTGCATCACCAATCGCAAGCTACCGAATAGAAATGGAGCCCCCTCACCATGTTGAGCAATGCATGGTGCATCACAAACGGAAGAGGTTTGTAGGCAACCCCCAGAAATTCTACCAAAGGAAAATAAGCAACACTCCAAGGTTCTCATGTGCATGTTGTGGTAATTTGACATTTCACTCCAAGTTGAAGAAATTAAGTGTTGAAGGTGAATCGATCCTACTCGAACAAATGTTTTGCTTAGTGACACAACGCCTCGTGAACATTGTGTTTGTTCAACCTGCTCGAATTGATTGAAGAAACAACAAATTCCAAAATTCTGCTCGACCAAAATGTTCCTACCGTCGAAAATAAGATTCACTTCGCAATTGAATAGAGTCAAAGAACGTTTGATGGCAATAAGAATCCCCTTCACACAGATACAAGAGCTAACATATGAAGGCCAACTCAGTCTGCATGGAAGTGTTGTAAACGTCTTCACAAATACTGTTAAAGCGCAATGTGTACTGCCACGATTCCTATCCACAAACACAACAGTAATGGTGGCAATCAAAACCAAGGCTTGCATATGCACATAGCTACATGAGTGGCCCGGTTCGCCCTACCACAATAATTCTCACAATGCAGGAGCTTCTTCAGGCTCCACTTTACATACACAACAATGTCCAGATCAACCACCTATGGATGGAATGCATCTCCAGCCTGTAGGAACATGCGGTAATCAACAAGAGTGATGAGCATGCACAGGGCAACCTGAACTCAGATAATGACATTCAAAAAGATACTTTGGTACACAACCTGTACACAAGCCAGCAGGTTGTGGACTTCCAAGATAGACCAATGATCATCGTGGCATCTGAAGGATTCCCACCACTCAGCATATTTAAAGACAACTTCTACGAGGAGCTTGCTTTCCCAACACTGTTTTACGGGCATACACGTGCGTACAACGTTCCTGAGTGCACAAGTTACCAAGAGATTGCAAGTGGGAGGTGACAAACATCGAGAGTTTGTTTTACAGAACAATGAAGGTTTTTTGCGACATGTTTTATCATCAACATGGGTACGCATGCACAAAGGCTAGCTAAGAGGTAAAACATTGCAATCCAGAGGGTGACACAAACATTGAAAAGATACTACAATCAAAAATTGGATACCATGACTTCACATATTTGGGCGTACATATGTAGATTACAAGCTCCGAATGAAAAAGAACTTGTTCGCAATGGTTCAGCAAATAGGCCACTGACTTTTTTTGTGACCTTCTCTATAGCTGAAAGACTGGCAACCCTTGATTGAATGCTTGTCTGCCCTCCGAAACCCACATACGGACACTTCATCTCCACGCACGCAGAATGAACTATGAAACATGATTCAATCATGATAGTCCAGTACCACGTTCACAAGTTTCAGTCCATGAAATGCTTGTTGAAACAAGATAGTACTATATTAGGCTCAATCACCGACTTCTACTTCATGACAGAGTTCCAAAACAAAGGTAGCCAGCAGGCTCTTGAGGAGCATGGTAGTGCCAACTTATGGTCTCTCTAGCAATGAAGACATAAAAGGATTACATTGACAATACTTCACAACAGACCTCCACCTCCTTGACCTTCGACAGCGAGACTTACAGACTCACAAACATCCAAAAACATGTACAAAACGAGGCAAACCTTGCAGGTTTGGCTTTCCACATCCCCTGATAAGGAAGACAAAAATTCTACTGCAGCTTACAAATTCTCCAGAGTCTGCAGTGCACAAAGAAAAGTTGAAACGCATAACGGACATCTTGGCTCAACAAACTACATTGGCACTTGATTTTGATACGTTCTTCGAGCAAATCGAGCTGTCAAATGATGGCACTACGAACCAGTATCTCCCAACCTTCAATCTTCTTGAGAAGGGAGCCAAAGGACATACACACCACCAACTTTAATCCTATCATGTCCAAAATCTGGGGAGCTAACCCTGACATCCAATTCGTCCTCAACCCACATAGAGCAACATCTTACTGCACATTGTACATGACTAAAAATGATAAGGAGACTAACATGGCTGTCAAGGGTGCTCTTGTGGCAAGCGTGCAAAACAGTGTCCTTGCAAACGAATGCATCCACTGCAAGGTCAGCATTGCTATACTCAAGCACATAGCACATCAACGCACAACAATCTACATACCTGTGCTTGTCACTCCCTCTTACAAGCGCTTCCAAGGGGTTCGGGTTCATGTACATAAACTCGAGCGTGCCAAAGGAGCAAACATTGTTATTGAAAAGGCGATCACAATTCTAGAAGATAAACATGAACAGCACCACCATCTTCTTCGTTGCCATCATCACAAAATACATCCACCGCAAACCAAGCTTGCGACATGTTTGCCTGGCAACTTTTGCCAGTCACCACACAGTGCCTCTTTTCTGGCATGTTTTTTTGTGTTTATGACATTGGATTTCCTTGTGCCATGGATTTAACTTCGAGATGTTTGTGATTATGTACATGTCGCCGTACCTCTGTATTTCTTCATTACTTGAAATGCCATACGTCTTCTGCCCATAGAAGGCCATGGTCATGTTGGCTCCCACGGTTTTGGAATTCTAGTGACGACGACGAAGTCCTTAATTTTGCCTAAGATAGTACTATCGTTCCGTAGCAATGTCTTCATAGCTTGGAAGCGATGGATGTAGTACCATTTACAGGGTCGGAACTGATAAGCTCTCCTCATGCTCATTCCCTCTGTCTGACATCGATGACTTCAGTTTATGCAGGCATGTCAGTAAGGGTTCCCATAGCTTTTCTACTACGGAGAATGTCATGAAGAATGTTGGTGGTCCAATTTGTATGACCATTGCAAACAGGTTCTTCTTGACACGATGTTCTCATGCATGTGAAATTGTGACAACCGATGTTCGATTTTAACATTTTTTCTATGTTGGTGTCCACCAACGCATCTTTTGCTTGTATTGATCTCCCTCTGAGCTGTCCTTTTCGCAGTCTCACCCATGTCAATGATAGTACTTGTTGCACCAGCACTTTGATTGTTTTGAAGAAGAGATTCTCGATGCTCATTGCGAATCTCTTGTCCTTATTCATTAGTTCCCATCTCGCTATGCCATCCACCAACAACCAACATAGCCAGCTTGCTCCCATCCTCTAGTGATCCTTGTGCTTCTGCTTGTTCTTGAAAGAGTAGATTTAGAAAGGAGCAGCCCGGTTGATACTTTTCCTAGGCAGGACTGAAAGAGTTACAAGCAACCTATTGCTTTCTTATAGCGAAATTTATGTTCCTGCTCCTCCTCACAGGCATCACTCCGAACCTCCTCTTTCTTCTGGTGCTTCTCTTCACTTTCTGACACTTTCAGTAGCAAGAGTAGTACTTGCAACTCAGCAAAAGCATTCCGTACCTTGACCTCAAGAGCAGTACCTAAAGGAGAGCATCAGCAGCAATTACTTGGAACATTTCTCCAATTGCTTTGCCACACACTAGCAGCAGCACTTGTGGAAGTAATACAGCTTGCTTGCATAGCTTTTCACTCAGTGCTTTGTCATACCCAAATTTATGTACCTGCTCTTCCTTACAGGCACCTCTCTTTCTTGTGCTGCTTCTCTTCACAGTTTTCTGACAATTTCAGTAGCAAGAGTACTACTTGCAACTCAGCACAAGCATTCCGTATCTCGCCTTGGCCTCGGCCTCCAGAGCAGTAGCACGTAAAGGAGAGCATCAGCAGCTACTTGGAACATCAGCAGCAGCGCTCGTGGAAGTAGTACAACCTGCTTGCATAGCTTTTCACTCAGTGAAGGTCCGCGTTTATTGAATGACGAAAGCAAGAAGTAGGCATGCAGGCTCTTGTTGAATTCATGCAACTCGAGAGCATTTCTTGTTGATTTCTTGACAAGATTATCATGTAAATTCCATGTGTCATTCACAGTGACACCAACAAGTGCGTGCCTCTTTACAACATCGGTCCACCGGATCAAAGAAGAAATCACTCTATTTTTGAATGATTTCACATCCCCTATCACTTTGAATTGTCATCCATCCGGAAAAAGTTAAGTACAACCTTTGGACAGGACAAGAAGAGGCAGACTTAATACAAGAACTCCGAACTGCAGCAGCACAACCCGCAAGGGAAATAGCAGCCCTATATATGCACAAACATCCAGACTGTAGGCATTCAATGCACAGTGTTAGGAACAAGATTTACAAATTGCGATTATTAGTGTCACGTGAGAACATTATGGAGGATCATTCGAGGGGGCGGGAACACATGGCAACACAATCAATAACAACATAGGACATAATGTTGGACCCAGCATGACACTAACTAGAAAAAGAAAGAGAGAGCCAATACAGCACAGTTAACATGCTTGAAGAGGGTGAGAGATTTGTCCCATGTTTGAATGCATTTCATGCGCATGCCTGCACTTTAGAAGGAAGCTAAGGACACTAACCAATTCAATGGCTCGAGTCCTTCAAGAGCAGAACATAATTATGGAAGCAGAAGCACCTACGAAGCCTTACATCTGCAAGCCATGCTACGACCAAATGAGAAAAGAGAAAATCCCCACATTCAACGTGAAAAGCGTGACTAGGCCCAAAGAACACCGTATACTTCAATGCTAAATGGCATTGAACAACGCTTGCTATCCATAAGAATTCCATTTGCGTAAGAGGATTAAGCTGGGATTGTCAATATGACTTGCATGGAAGTGTTGTAAATGTGTTTGTGGACGTCGATCGTGCACAATCTGTACATGGTCGACCAAGAAGTAAAGGATAGGTTTGTGCATCCTCGGTAATGTCCAAAACAACGAAGTTGGACAAGAATGTCACACCGCCAATCTTCATGTTAACACCCTTGATGCCTACCTACGAGACTGATCACCTGCTCAACAAACTGAGCCTAAGCCAGTGTCCACTCAGGCAACATGGATAGGTCACAGTTTGTTTGAACCCGAGTGTAGAATCGAAAACCAAAGAAGGTGAACTCCTCTGTAATTTTTATGAATAAATGACAGCTGCAAAGGACAATGAATATGAATTATCTTCACACAAACCGAGAGTAAACATCGTACATCTAAAATAACTCGCAGATCAATCCACTCCAAGCTGACAAGTCTGTCATTTTCACTAACGTAGCCAACTACTAGCAACACAGCAGCAGCTTTGAGAAAGCTGGTTCATTTTTCCCAAATACATATCTGCTGGTTGACAAAGCTGGTTCAGCAAGAGATTTGTGTATCCCCCCAGTGCTTACAAGAATGACCGATTACTCTAACGATTAATTAGCAGCTGCAGCACACCAAGCTTTCAATTAACCTTCACACGAACCGAGAGTAAACAGTATACATCTAAAACAGCCCATAGATCAATCCATTCCAAGCTGAAAAGTCTGTCATTTTCACTACCTTAGCCAACTACTAGCATGTCATGTGCA
This sequence comes from Dipteris shenzhenensis, assembly GCF_047967505.1. Lineage (NCBI taxonomy): Eukaryota > Viridiplantae > Streptophyta > Polypodiopsida > Gleicheniales > Dipteridaceae > Dipteris > Dipteris shenzhenensis. Next base: position 4,136,280 of record NC_141603.1, on the reverse strand, counting down.
CGGATTGGTATCTGACGTGTACTAGGTACACAAGACTAACTCAGGTAGCCTGGGGAGGCTTAGAGTTAGGCAGGCTTGGAGGGTACGAACCAGTTAGAGGTCTTCGCTATTTTTGGCACTTGGGGCCCGAGTCTATATAAGGGGCCCAAGGGTTCAGTTCTCGGGGAGCCAATCGGAGCAAGTTTCATTCCCAGGTACTAGGTCTGATCGTGGATTGAGTTGCGGACGCGCGCCTGCATCATAGCGTAGCCCAAGGCCCAGCAGCAGAAAGCTGCGTCCAAATTAGGCTTGGACAGCTAAAAAAAGCAAAAGCCCTACCAAAAGTAGGGGACTGTTTTTTTTGGCGTGCCAGAGTTGGACAGCTAAAAAAAGCAAAAGCCCTACCAAAAGTAGGGGACTGTTTTTTTTGGCGTGCAAAAAAGCAAAAGCCCTACCAAAAGTAGGGGACTGTTTTATTTTTGGCCTGCAGGCTGCTATAAGCCTGCAGTGAGGCGCTCTTTGCTCAGGCAGCCATCTCGCTTGCTCTAATCCGCAGTCCATGAGTGCGCATAGCCAACCCTCCACCCGCCCTCACCTCGTATTCACCCGTTAGCTCAGGCTGCTGTATTGCAATTCTGAGTTAGGAACAGCCCTTCTCTCATCGCCTTCCAGTTTGCCGCCTTGCTGCTCCTCTGCTTCAACACTCTTCCCTCTAACAAAATCTCCAGGCAAATCATTATTTACTGCCTGCTGTGGGATTCTGTTTTCTCTGCTGCCCCCTCCTTTCCTCACGACTCTCTCCTTTCCCTTTGGCCTTCCGAGCTCCTTCGCTCCACATCCTTTATGGCTGATTCTGTAGACCCTGAGCTTGCGATGGGAGACCAGGATATGAACTACCATGCGGAGGATGACCAGGGTCTCTACGATGATCCGATTACGAAGAATTCATCACTGCTCTTGATGGAAAGTTTGAGCAAGTTAACACGAATCAAACGGGGTTGACGCAGCAACTCCAAGGGATTCAAACTACACTCACACTTTTGACTAGCACTGTTCAGGCGCTCACGCATGTGGATGCCATGGCTTCAGTGTTAGGTCCGGACATCACTCCAAATCCTTTTCTTGAAGATCAAAAGTCTCATACCAAGGAGGTTGTTGACACTTGGTTGTACAAGTGGCAAGTACACTTCCAGTTTCACCCTTATCCAGATGACAAGAAAATACAGCTTGCAGCCGGGTTTATGTCAGGAAAGGCTTTATTGTGGTGGAAGGAACTCCAACCCAAGCCTACAACATGGATAGATTTCGAAGGGGTCTTCAGGAAAGAGTTTCTGAAGAAGGAGGAAAATTACGATATCGTAGGCAAGCTCAAAGCCCTCTATATGTCCAAGCTGAATTTGACTTTTGAGGTTTATCTTCAGAGGTTTCGGGATTTGCAGACCACAGCTACAAAGATGGATCCAGTGACCTTGTTAGGTTTCTTTGTGGATGGTTTACCTAACTCGTACAAGTTACAGATCAAGAACAACAAGTGTACCACGTTGCAAGAGGCCATGAATTACGCGCGTATTTATGATGATACCATGGCCAGTGCAAAGGGAACCACAGTTTCCGACACGAGTGGGAAGAACAAGCGGAAGTTCTTCCAGTCTACCACTGGTACCGGGGAGACGAAGTATATAGACAACGCCTCCAAGAAACACTTGACTTAGGCGAAGAATGGTCGTGCCCGTTTCCTTCGTACCTTGAAGCTAAAGAAAGAAGGACGTTGCTTCTTCTGCGAGGAGCGGGGCCACACTAAGAATGATTGTCCTAAGCGCAAGAACCACAAGCAAGCGTTGGGACCGAGGCTCCAGGCGGGTCCGGGTACCAAAGCCAAGGGAGCTAATCAAGTTGCGATGACAGGTATTTCTGTAAATGTCATTACCTGCCCACTTTCTTGTAATTGCACTTTTAATACTTCGTTATTTGGTTCCCATGATCTTTTCCGAGTTTATGGAGAAGTTAGGGACCAAAGAGTTCACATTCTCTTTGACCCGGGCAGCTCTCACAACTTTGTTAATTACAAACTTGTGCAGAAGATGGGGCTGTCCACGATACCTAGCGATCACACCTATGAGGTGCAGCTTCCAGCTGGGAAGCAGTTTTGGGATCGCAAGATTGAAGCCCTTTCTATTCGGATTCAAGAATACACAGCGGCTCTTACGTGCTATGTCATGCACTTGGAGCATGTGGACTTGTTAATTGGAATAGAGTGGTTTAAAACCCACGATATTCGGATTGGATGGAAGGAGCATACTCTTTCTTTTTTGGATAAGGACACCCAATTTTGTATTCAGTGTGATAATATTCCCTCTTCTCAGGGACCTATTGTATCTGCGATGCAGCTTCGGAATATATTAAACACTTCTGATTATGATGTCTATCACTGTGTTTTGATCCCGCTTTCTTCATTTGTTGTCTCGGTAAATAACAAGAATGATTTAAGTGTGTTTGATCACCAAGAATTGAGAACATTGTTAGATGATTTCATGGATGTATTCCCTGCTCAACTGCTGGAAGAATCACCTCCAGAACGGGCAGTAGATCATCGCATAGACTTAGTACCTGAGGCTCAACCTATTAGTGTTCCACCTTATAGGATGAGCCAGCTTGAGGAGGATGAGTTAGCTTCACAGCTACAGGATTATTTGAATATGGGCTATATTCGCCTAAGTAAATCACCTTGGGGAGCACCTGTCCTCTTAAGAAAGAAAAAAGATTCCACGTGGAGAATGTGTAAAGATTATAAACGATTGAATAAAGTGACAATTAAGAATCGATACCCTCCTCTACCTCGTTCCGATGATCTAATAGACCGTTTGGCCGGAGCGAAGTATTTCACTAAGTTTGATTTGCGTACGGGTTATCACCAAATCCGTATCTATGCTAAACACATAGATAGAACCGCATTCCGAACTAGGTATGGCCACTACGAGTTTCTTGTATTACCTTTTGGTTTGACCAATGCTCCTGCCACCTTCCACCAAATGATAAACGATTTGTTCCGAGATTTTCTGGACAAATTCGTTGTAGTATTCTTAGATGACATCTTGGTATATAGCCGAACGCTAGAGGATCACATAGGACACCTCCGGATTGTCTTAGTTATTCTAAGACAGCATAAGCTTTATGCCAAGATGAGTAAATGTGACTTCTTTATGAAGGAGATCATTTATTTAGGACACAAGATTTCTTCTGAAGGTATTAGCATTGATCTGGATCGTATCTAGAAGGTTTTAGAATGGCCGATCCCTCAGACTGTGAAACAACTTCGTTCTTTCCTAGGATTTACGGTATTTCTGCAGAAGTCTGTGCGTGATTATTCACACATCACGGCACCCCTGACAAACATATTGAAAGGTCGTGGACGCAAGTCTACCCAGCCGATCTCTTGGAATGATGCATTGAACAAGGCTTTTGAAACCTTGAAGTTTTCTATCAAGGAAGCACCCGTTCTTGCATTACCCGATCCTACCCGGCCTTATGTTTTAGAGGCCGATGCGAGTTATTTTGCGATTGGGGCAGCTTTATTCCAAGAGGCCAGACCTGTAGCTTTTGAGAGTAAGAAGCTAGACGACACCCAATATCATTGGCCCACACTAGAAAAGGAACTTTATGATGTAGTGTATGCCCTTAAGGTTTGGAGACACTACTTGTATGGTTCGAAGTTTCTGGTATTGACTGATCATCAGTCAATTAAGTATGTGTGTGATGGGTCTGAATTGAGGGGACGGAAAGCTAGATGGGTAGAATTAATGCAAGATTTTGATTTTGAAATACGTTATCGAAAGGGTTCGTTGAATAGTGTGGCGGATGTCTTAAGTCGAGTCAAGTTTGTAAATGCTATGTCATTTATGGAAATATCCTCAGACCTATTTCAATCCTTGAGAGGGCTTTGCGCAACTGATAGTCTTATTGGCAAAGAGTCCAGGATAGGAGCTCCATGGTTGACCAGGACTCACGGATTGTGCCCCCTACAGTACAGGCGACGAGAGGTCAGTGGATGATTAAGAATGGCTTGCTGTTCCGGAATGGAAAGATTTGTGTGCCAGATGTTCTGGAACTTAGATCCAAGATTCTCTGGGAGTGTCATGATGCTCCTAGTGCTGGACATCCGGGTATACATCGGACTCTGTCTCTTGTGAAGCATACCTTTTATTGGCCTAAAATGCGTGCATTTATTGAAAACTATGTGGTAGGTTGCCGGGTTTGTCAGGTTACTAAGGCAGAACGCCTTAGAAGCGTGGGTTTATTACAGCCATTGCAAATTCCTAGTAATAAATGGGAAAGTATTTCCATGGATTTTATTACTGGTTTGCCTCAAACGCGCAAGGGTCATGACTTCATTTGGGTCATAGTCGACCGTCTGACAAAAATGGCTAGATTCTTACCTACTAGAACAACTATTTCAGCTGTTCAGCTGGCTCACGAGTTTGTGGACCACTTGTTTAAGCTATATGGTTTGCCCTCTGACATAGTCAGTGACAGGGACTCGAAGTTTACAAGTAACTTTTGGACACTTGTTTTTGAGAAGTTAGAAACTACTCTAAGTATGAGTTCCTCAGATCATGCACAATCGGATGGCAGTACAGAGGAGGTCAACCAATTGGTTGAAGATATGCTTCTGGCATGGTTTCTAAGAGACAGTCTTCATGGGAAGATTATCTCCCTATGATAGAATTTGCTTATAACAGTGCAAAGCATTCGAGTACTGGTTACAGTCCTTTTATGCTTATGTACGGGTTTCAACCTAAGTCACCAGTTATGGTTGGGTTAAAGGGAATCCAAAATGATGCTGCAAAGACCTTCTTGCAAGACATGCAGGAAATGTTGCAGTTTGCCAAAGAGTATATTAGAAGTGCCCAAGATCGGGACAGATTTTATGCTAATAGACATCGTTCACCTAGAGAGTTCTCTGAAGGAACGATGGTATATTTGTGAATTCCCAAGGAATCAAAGAGCCTAAGTACTGGTTTGGTTCCGAAGTTATCCCCCAGATACTGTGGTCCGTTCAAGATTATTAAAAGAATTAGACCAGTTGCATATCGACTAGAATTGCCTCTTGATGTTAAAGTACATCCAGTATTTCATGTCAGTAGACTGAAAGAGTTACTGGGTGCGGATGATCAACTTGTGTCTCCTCAAGAGACAATAGAAGTTACAGATTTGACTTTTATTCCACACGAACCTGAGAGTATTCTTGAATTTCATGAAAGACAGATTCGTAACAAAACTATCACGGAATACAAGATCAAGTGGAAGGATCGTGTTGAGGAGGATTCAACATGGGAGACCTTACAGAACCTCCAGAGGACATTCCCGGGTTTCTTAGCGAACTCAAGAGTGAGTTCTTAGAGGAGGGGAAGTATGTCATGTGCACGGATTGGTATCTGACGTGTACAAGACTAACTCAGGTAGCCTGGGGAGGCTTAGAGTTAGGCAGGCTTGATTCTCGGGTTGAGTGACAAGGGTACGAACCAATTAGAGGTCTTCGCTATTTTTGGCGCTTGGGGCCCGAGTCTATATAAGAGGCCCAGGGGTTCAGTTCTTGGGGAGCCGATGGGAGCAAGTTTCGTTCCCAAGTGCTAGGTCTGATTCTGGATTGAGTCGCGGACGCGCACCTGCATCATAGCGTAGCCCAAGGCCCAGCAGCAAATCCCAAGCTTCACAGCGCCACCTGGTGGTATGGGACACCAGGCTGGTTAGGATCTGGTTGGGAGTTCGTGCTAGTAGCTCAGCTCGTGGCTCGGAGGGGACATCTCCTGATTCGGGATCACATCCTGTAGATGTCATGGTTGGGTGGTGAGCAGCCTGCTCAATTTTCTCACGTTGTGTGTGTTCTTGTGTTTGCTTGCAGATCAGAGGTTTCAGGAGTGCTGGGATGTGACATAGCAGCACAGCAGCAGCTTTGAGAAAGCTGGTTTATTTTTCCCAAATACGTATCTGCTGGTTGACAAAGCTGGCTCAGCAACAGATTTGCCTATCCTCACAGTGCTTACAAGAATTACCGATTACTCTAACAATTGATTAGCAGCTGCAACACACCAAGCTTTCAATTAACCTTCACGAACCGAGAGTAAACAGCAAGAATGACCGATTACTCTAATAATTTATTAGCAGCTGCAGTACACCAAGCTTGTAGGATCCAATTCATGCTATCCTGAACAAATTGTGCGCGTATGCCCATTTTTGGTTTGGCCAGATCATCTTGCATTTATAGGGCACACATAGTAGCCTGCTTGCCAATACATATACCTTTGTAAGACTAGAATATGTCCAATCATAGAAATTTAGATTTTTTGTTCTTCTAAAGACCAAAAATCTACACAGAAAATAAAAGAGAGAATGAAAGAAAAGAAAAAGGATGTAAACAAAAACTTTTATGAAAAGGAAGACATACTTAGCAAGCAAAGCAACACTTATGTCGTCATCAGTGCCCAAGCATAAGTGCCTGCTTGCCAATACACTCCAGTTTTGTCATCACATATTTCCTGTACTCTTGGCTACTTCTATGCTCAACCATTATATACCTTTGTAAGACTAGCATATATCCAATCGTATAAATTTAGATTGTTGTTGTTCTACCATTCTCTCATTACTTAAATCCCATACCATGGGCCTCCTGCATGTACAGCATTGGCATATATGTTTGCCATCACAACATAAGCTGTATAAAGTTTTGCATCTAATCTCACCACATTTTCAAAGGCATGCCGTCCAGCCGCTGAATTATTCCACTTCTGAGACGTGCTCAACATAGTCAACCATACAAAATAACACCTGGTTGGAAAGGCATCTTCTTCCAAATTCCCATTGCCTCCTCCATTCGGCTAAGAAGATCAACATGCAAGAATTATTGTTCAATGGTCAGAATAATCCCATACTGCTTGATTGTAGACTGGAAGTACCTGGGAGCCTTGTCCACTAGGCTTGTGACAATCACTCAAACCCATATACGTTTCACGAAATATCATGCGTATTGTATAACGCACAGATAGCAATCTGCTTGCCAATACAACTCCAGTTTTTTCATCACATGTTTCTTGAAATATAGCTCAAAATGAATGCAGCATTCCACTAAGGCCATCCAACAAAAGAGCCTGGTCCACTGGGCTTGTGACAATCATTCAAAGCCCTATACGTTTCACGACATATCAGGGGTATTGTATAGGGCAATCTGCTTGCCAATACAACTCCGATTGTCGTCACATATTTCTTGAAATATAGCTCGAAATGTATGCACCATTCCACTAAGAGCCATCCATCAAGAAAGTCTTGGCTGCTATTATGCTCAAACCATTCTCTCATCACTTGAATCCCATATCATGGGCCTCCTGCATGTGCAGCATCGGCATATATGTTTGCCATCAAAACATAAGCTGTATCAAGTTTCCCATCTAATCTCACAGCATTTTCAAAGGCATGCCTTCCCACCTCTACATTATTCCACTTCTGACAAGCGCTTAACACAGTCAACCATACAATAACATCTGGTTGAAAAGGCATCTTCTTCAAAATCCCCATTGCCTCCTCCACTCGGCCTGAGCGGCCAAGAAGGTCAACCATGCAAGAATAGTGTTCAATGGTCAGAATAATTCCATTTTGGTTGACCGTAGACCGGAAGTACTCATGAGCCTTGTCCACTAGACCCACATGACTACAAACATTGAGGACACTAAGAATTGTGATCCCATTTGAATCCATGCCTTCCTGCCTCATTCTATCAGCCAAATGAAACACTAGTCCACTCTCTCCCTGGCGGGCATAGCCTGCAATCAATGCATTCCATGCTACAACATCCTTTGTGGGCAATGCATCAAACAACTGTCGGGCATCAACCATGCTCCCACATTTAGCATACATGTCCATAAGACTCACAGCCACAATTGCAATCGTATCAAAACCAACCCGGCTAATTTGAAAATGCAGGTCCTTGCCACTTTCCAAAGCGGTTGCATTGCCACATGCTTTGAGGATGGCGACAAAGGTACCACTACTTGGTAAAAGACCTTGCTCTTGCATTTGTGCATAAAGTTTGAAGGCCTCCTCATTTTCTTCTTGCTCTGCATAACCTAGGATCATGGTGTTCCATGTAATTACAGTATGGTGAGGCAGTTCATCAAAGGCATGTCTTGCATCCTCAATATCCCCACATTTTGTGTACATATCCACTAAGGCGGTTCCCACAAATACATCCAACTCAAAGCCCCTCTTTACTACTTGAGAGTGGATGGCTCTGCCTTTCACCATGCACCATGCTTTCCCCAATTTCCTGCTGAGTTGATTACCCTGTTCCAGCATTGCTAGGCCACTGCAAGCCTTCAATGCAGCAACAAAAGTCCGATCCTGTGGTTGGACACCCTCCTGGTGCATCCCTGCATACAGCTCCAAGGCCTGTGCGCTGTCTTCTTGCTCAGCATACCCTAAAATCATGGCATTCCATGTAACCACGTCACGGTAAGGCAACTCATCAAAAGCACACCGTGCATCCTCCATGCTCCCGCATTTTGCATACATATCCACCAAAGTGGTTCCCACAAATACATCCAACTCAAAGCCAATCGTTACTATATGCGAGTGAATGGCTCTGCCTTTCGTCAGGGATTGTATTCTTGGAAGCTTCCCGTCAACTTGCTTCCCTTGGTCCAATTCTGCTGGGCTACCGCAAGCCTTCAATATGCCAACACAGATTCGAGCATCTGGCTGGACACCTTCCTGATGCATCTGTGCATACAACTCCAAGGCCCACGCACTGTCTTCCTGCTCAGCATACCCCAGGATCATAGTGTTCCACGTAACCACATCACGTTGAGGCAGTTCATCAAAGATACACTGTGCATCCTCCATGCTCCTGCATTTCGCATACACATCCAACAACGTAGTCCCTACGAAGACATTTGACTCAAAGCCACACTTAACTACGTGGGAATGGATAGCTCTTCCTTTCGCCAGACACCCTACTTTTGCAGATTTCTCATCGACTTGCTTCCCCTCTTCCAGCGCTGTCAGGCTACTGCAAGCCTTCAACGTGCCAACAAAAGTTCGAGCATCGGGTTGGAAATCTTCCTGGTGCATCCGTGCATACAATTCCAAAGCCTGTGCACCCTCTTCCTGCTTGGCAAACCCCACGATCATGATGTTCCATGACACTACGTTGCGCTTTGGCATGCTGTCAAATACATGGCGAGCATTCGACATACTGCCACGCTTCACGTACATCTGTATTAATTTGTTTGCCTTTATTACTGGAAGCTCATTTAAGCGTTGCTCGGTGAAGGTATAAGGTTCCTTGCCGTCGTTGAGCTGAGGCAATCTCCAATACACAGCATCTCCATCTCTGCCAGCACTGAAGGGACTACTGGAGAGGGGTAGCCTAAGCGGTGAGCCCATGATTAATAAAGACTCGAGCAGAGCGTTACCTCACTAGGAGACAAAGTCCCGTAGCTGAAGTAGAGAGTGGCCTGCATGAAGACAACAAAGGCCATGGTGACTGATGCACAAGCCTTTGAATTCAACCGGTGAGGAGTCTTTGATTGGCTGAAGAATCCATCTCACCGTATTTCTTTCGGGATGCAATCATCTGCTTACATTTCTTGCGGGAAAAACGAGAGTGACATGACGCTATTGTGTCTGTGAGAATCAGTGTTATGATGCCTCATCAAAATCATAACTAGATTTGCGGCATGGAGCACTTAACTACGAACTCTAAATTGAATTTGAATCCTAGTATTTTATCAAATTCTTAACGAAACAAGCACTTAACTACTAACTCTAAATTGAACTTGAATCCTAGTATTTTATCAAATTCTTAACGAAACAAGGTGAATGATATTAATCACTCATAAGGCCTGCCCAAGATCAAAAAAGCAAACAAAAAGGAAATGCTGTGGAGGAAGACTCCACGAGATAAGGGAGAGAGAGAGAGAGAGAAGGGCAGGGGCTTGTTTCGGGGGAGGGGAAGGTAGAGAGGGTGTGCACTATGTGTGGAGGGTGTGCATTGTGTGCATTGTGTGTGTGGGTGGAGAGGGTGTGCACTATGTGTGGAGAGGATGTACACTGTGTGTAAGGAGATAATGAAGGGGAGAAAGAGAGAGAAGAAGGGGAGAGAGAGAGAGAGAGAGAGAGAGAGAGAGAGAGAGAGTCAACCACTTTACAGTCTGCATTCAAGTCCAATGAAGAAGAGTCAACGTATTGTCCAATAGGAAAGATGCACTTCCAAAAATTCAAAAAATGCCTAATTTCTGCTTTGCTAAATTTGAAGAGTTGCTAAGGCTACCCAGAGGACAGGCCAAAAATCTAATGAGTAAAATGGTGGACATGAGACGCGACACAAGATTCGTTAGGTCCGGATCCTCCTTGCAAATGCCAAGGTGGTGATTTATTATTGATTTCGAGATGTCCATATTTGAAAGCTGACGTCCAACAAATACGTGAATAAGGCGATACAATAACTCATCCTCATTGAAGTCTATACAATATTATCACATGGACTACAACCATACGAATAAAGGTGCCGTCATTCTTCAATCTTGCTTCCATCTTGGATTTCCTTACTCCCTCACATCGATAACATGCATTCACGAGAGGAATGTTGTAAGAATTCAGATTGAAAATAAGAAATTTTGAATGGACGAGTAATTGAAAATATTTATATGATGATATATAATATATAATTACTATCAAACAATGCTAACAATCATGTGCTTGTTATGAATTATATAGATTTATGACAAAAGCGCTTCTATGCTTTTCTCCCATCCTTTTGATAAAAACCTTAACTATGCTTTTGCACCTTGCTTTTCACACCGTTAGATTTGATTGAAATCAATGCCCACGATTGTGACAAGTGGCTCAAGGAGAGCTCAAAAAACTCAAACTTCCCCCTAGGCTGCCTGCCGTAACAAGATGAATCTTATTCATTGAGCCCGCCCGAAAATTGGCATAGAGGGTGCAATTTTTTACTTGAGAAATTTTGGAACGAAATTTTGCAACAATAGCCAAAAATAGACATGGACCGTTACATTACTGTATCTTGCTCTGATGAAAGTGGTAGGATCTTTTGGGGTGGCTGCTCACTCAAAACTTCCTCACTTCAACAGAATCAGAAGCGATTTGGTTATGAGAGGATTCATCACACTCCATGGTCCTTCATTGTTGGATCCACACTTATTCAAGACCTGATTTATATAGAGATTTAACATTGGCAAGAAGTAAAATCATACTCTGCCTCCTTGCAAAAAATCTAGGCTTACTTCAACACGTTTGGTGCATCCAAACCATCATGGAAATCAAAGCCTCTTCCCTTTGCCAGAGTTTAGACTTACTTTAACATGAGCCCAAATTGCCAACCAAGGCATCCTCCATGCAGATTATTGTATAGTAGAACCAACAAAAAGTCGCTCATGAGCTACGTTTGCCTGCAGGCCGTGAGATGTCTTTGTCCTCACTCTCCTCCTCCCCACAAATAGCATAGCTATCATGCCCACCATACTCACAAAAATGCCTATCTCCATGCATTGCTACATCACAAAAATCCTGCAATAGTGCCCTAATGAACGTAAGGAAACAAGCAAGACATTTATATCAAACACTGGAACGCACACACAACCTCATTCCTAACGAACTGTATTACACGCAACTAAGAAGCATGAACCATGAACAACGCATTATTTTATAAGACACCATGCTAAAGAAAAGAATAGACCCATAGGAAAACATCATGCTATTCTTAATACGAAATGCAAGGACTGGAAAGACATATGCAATGATGCTGATAGTGCAAGCGCTATTACGATACTATTCCCACAATGAGACAATGGATACGAACTTGCCAAGAGCTCTTATACTAGCATACACAGAAAAGGCAACAAGGCTGATCAGAGGCACGACTATTCACTCAGCATTGCATCTATCGCTATTAACATCGATACACCACCGTCTTAGCAAAAAGCATGCAAACAATGTCAGCAATGTACTAGAACATCAAACTAATAGTGCTAGATGAAGTGTCTCTCATCGATAACAACACGTTCATCGCAATTGACCTACACATGTGATAAATTAACACAATCATAGCAAGCCATTCATAGGAGTCAACATTTGGCTTTGTGGCGACCTATGCCAAGCCAGCCCAATGAAACATACGTGGATATTTATCAACCCATCCACTTCAACTGTGTTACTCCAATTCGTATGGAAAGATTTTATGAAAATATATGAATTAAAACACCGATGAGACAAAAAGAGATGTCCTTCCTACAGATATTGAAAAGAATACGAACTGGGTTGCACATGATAGAGGACATCAAAGCCCTTAACAAATAGTACTATTAACAACCAGCTTCTAAACACATGATGCCTCACTTGTACGATACAAATGTAGCTAAAGACATACATAATAAGTGAGTGTACAGTACCATAAACACAAAATCGTATCGACCACAGGCAAAGGACAATTGCTATAAGTCATGCAACAAGAAATATGTGTGACCCAAAGAGTCGGTACATCCTATCACCAATACCAAAGAAACACATAAAGGTCAACAAACAAGTGCCAACAGAGATTCAGAGGCTATAATCTGAACATGGATGGGATCTCGAACAAATCAACTTCATTAGAGAGAACAAGATAACAAAAACTCTACAAAGCCTAAACACAAGATCTTTCAAGCACCATGAATTAGATCTTGCGCACACAGAAAGCATCTTGAGCACAACTATATTATGCCTACAAGAAACAAACATGCACACATAGGACCATGTGAATTTACAAAGATTCCAATCAACATACACAACAATGAACACTCTTCGGAGGGAGAGAGGGAGCTTGAGAGACACAAGTTTTGGTGGGTGCAGAACACCCTGATCTTCTATTTCATCCATATATATATGTGTTTGAGTATTGTACATAACCGAGGTTAAGGTACAATGGCCTTTAACCTCCACAACCTCCCACTTAAAGGCCAATGTGCCTTTAATGGAGAAAAACCAATGAGCATACTATCCAATGCCCATCAATACATGACAATACTCAAACCACTGACTAGGTAGACTCTTTGTCAGCATATCTGCAGGGTTATCATTTGTATGAACCTTGACAAGCTCTATGCACTTGTTCTCAAGTACCTCCCTAATAAAATGGTACCTTAATGTGTTTGGTCTTTGCATGAAAGACCGGATTCCATGCTAGCTGAATAGCACTCATGGAATCACTATGCAATGTTAGTATACCTGTATGAATCCCCAAATCTCTCACTAGCCGATCAAGCCATATAGCCTCCTTGCAACCCTCTGTGGCTGCAACATACTTAGCCTCTATGGTAGACAAAGCAATGCACTTTTGTGCACGAGACATCCACGACACTACACCACCTGCAAAGGTGAACACAACCAGAAGTGGATCTCTTGTTATCCACATGCCCTACATAGTCAGAATCTGTGTACCCAAATACACACATCTCTCCTCTGCCAAAGAAGATACGCATCTCCTTGGTACCCTTCATATACCTCATGATGCACTTAACTGCTTCCCAATGCCTCTTTCTTGGATTAGCCATATACCGGCTAACAACTCCCACTGCAAATGCAATGTCCGGTCTAGTAGCTATCATAGCATACATAAGACTCCCAATCGCTAATGCATAAGGTACCTTGGCCATCATGGCCCTCTCCTCATCTAATTTGGGACTATTTGCTTGACTCAGTTTCACATATGGAGGCAATGGAGTACTTACCGCCTTCCCCCGCTCCATATTGAAATGCTGCAACACTTTTGTAACATACTCTTTCTGTGAAAGCCAAAGGAGCTTCCTACTCCGGTCATGCGTGATGCGCATACCAAGAATATGACCTGCAGGTCCCAAATCCTTCATGTCAAAGGCCTCATGCAACTTGGCCTTCAATGCATCAAGCTCATAAGTGTTCTTGCTAGCCAATAACATATCATTCGCATAAAGTGCCAGGAGTATCAGGCTATTATCTCTAGCCCTTTTAGTGTAAAGGCAGTAATCAATCTCACTTCTTCTGAAACCCTGGGACCGAATGAAAGCATCAAACTTGTGATACCATTCTCTAGTGCTTGCTTAAGGGCATATAGACTCTTTTTCAGCTTGCAAACCAAATGCTCTTTGCCCTTTTCTTCAAAACCTTCCGGCTGTATCATGTAAATTTCCTCATGCAAATCCCCATGCAAGAAAGCTGTCTTGACATCCATTTGCATAAGCTCCATATCTTCTATTGCCACAAGTCCAAGTACACATCTAAGTGTGGTCATCTTCACAATCGAAGAGAATATCTCATCAAAGTCCACACCCTTCTCTTGCTTGAACCCTTTAGCAACTAAACAGGCCTTGTACTTAGGCACATCATCACCTGTGACCTTCATCTTATAGACCCATTTACATGGCAATGCTTTCTTTCCATGTGGCAAAGAAACCAAGTACCAAGTCTTATTATTTATGAGTGAACTCATCTCTGATTACATAGCATACTCCCACTTGCACTGATCCTCACGCATCATAGCCTCTCTGTAGCTAGAAGGCTTCCCGCAATCAGTGAGCATCACATAGTCTACCCTTGGAACAAATCTCTCAGCGGTCTAGACACTCTAGATGTTCTTCTCAATGGCATTTCAGCTTGCTGTCCTACCTCCATATCAGCCACATTTGGCTCATCATTGCCACCAATAGATGATCCATCATCTGCCCTTGATTGTGTACCTGTGGGAGTACCTAGTGGCTCCATATCCTGCACATTTGGTGCGTGGACAACTTGCTATCTATCAACATATGAGGGTGGATTCACATCCTGGAAAGTGATTCTCCTCATTTCCACATCGCTCATGGGTGTCTTATGCATCTTCTTCTCATTGAAGACCACATCATGGCTTCGTATGATTTTCTTTGCTTCTGGATCTTAGAGATGATAGCCCATCTCTCCACTTCTACCATAACCCAGAAAGATGCATTTCCTAGATTTAGGATCTAGTTTCTTATGAAGCTCTTTTGGCACATGTGCATATGCCTCACACCCAAAAATATGCAAATGAGACTAAGAGGGCTTCTTGCCACTCCATGCCTCTTCATGAATACCACCATCCAAACTCCTGCTAGGTGATCTATTGATCACATGCACTGCAGTCTTGATTGCCTCAGCCCAAAAACCACTAGAAAGACTTGCATTGGAAAGCATACATTGCAACCTTTCCTGAATGGTGCTGTTCATCTGTTCTGCAATTGGATTCTGCTCTAGAGTATGAGGGGACGTGAGCTCCCTCTTAATCCCATGTGTATCACAAAAATGCCAGAAGTCATGAGAGATATACTCTCCACCATTATCAGTCCGTAGGCATTTAAGCATTCTACCTGACTGATTTTCAGCCAAAGCCAACCATTTTTGAAATACCTACACATCACTCTTCCGAGCTATAGCATAAGCCCACACTTTCCTAGTTGCATCATCAATGAATGTCACATAGTATTCAGTCCCACCTAATGATCATGTAGGCATGGGACCACATACGTATGAATGCACCAAATCAA
This sequence comes from Dipteris shenzhenensis, assembly GCF_047967505.1. Lineage (NCBI taxonomy): Eukaryota > Viridiplantae > Streptophyta > Polypodiopsida > Gleicheniales > Dipteridaceae > Dipteris > Dipteris shenzhenensis. The sequence continues at coordinate 4,120,720 of NC_141603.1, read as the reverse complement.
GCCTTTCAAGCTCTTTCTTTCTCCTTCTTTTATGGGGCTGATTTAGTCTGCTTCCCATAGAGACACTCTCCACCTCGGCGCGGGACACAAGAACCGACCCCCTGCTGAAGTAGCATCTTCCACGTCTGCCCCCCCGGGGTCAAACCGCGGATGACTAGCTTGCCTAACAGGGCCTGACTCTAAAGCTCTGGATCGATGATCCCCAGGCCACCCTCAGCCTGCGGAAGAATGACTGTCTGCCAAGCAACCCTGGCTCTGGTATCTCTGAGGCCATCCTCCCCGGACCAAAGGAAGTTCCGAACCAACCTCCTAAGCTGTGCCACGCTGGATCTCGAGAAACACCAACAGGAAGCCACATACCAAGCCGTGGCTAGGAGAACCTGGTTGACTACCAGGGCACGACCTGCAAGGGAGAGCTTAGCAGTGCTCTAGAAAGCCAGCTTCCGTCGGATGGAATCTAGCACCAGGAGAAACTACTGAGCTGGCGTGATATCCAGGCCGACCTGAAAACCAAGATATCTAGCTGTCTGTCCCCACGGAATCCACCTGAAACCCAAAAACCTCCCCTACTGAGAGCACGCCCCGGGGTCTGTGAGAAAACCAACTGATTTGTTCCAGTTGATTTTCGCACCAGCAGCCGAACAGAAGACCTCCAGGGCCATCCTCACCCTCTCCAGCATCATCTCATCGTCCTAGACATACAGGGCTGTGTCATCTGCGTACTCCGAGTCCAAAAGCTCCGTGTCCTCCCGGAGTGGAAGGTGAACACCCCTGATCCCAGTAGACCTCGCGCGAAGGTAGTATGTCATAGCCTCAGCGAAGAAGAGAAATAGGTAAGGAGCAAGGGGGTAGCCCTGACGCACTGATCTCTCCAGACTAAAACGCTCACCCATCCTGCCACCAATGATGACCCTGCTAGAAGCTGTCCTGTACAACGCTGAAATACCCTGAATCCATCCTGCTGGGAAACCTAGTCACTCCAGGGTCCCCTCCAGAAAGGACCAGTCCACTCGATCGTAGGCCTTCTTAAAGTCGAGAAGTAGGATGGCTAGGTGTGATCCACTATGCTGAGCCCACTCCGCCGCCTCTGAGAAGATGAAGACATTATGTGCCACATGTCCCACAATGGACCCCTTCCTTGTTAGACCTCTCTTGGTCTATCCTAACACCTTCTCACTAATGCCTAAGGTTAGGGATCACCTTAGACTTACACCCCTTAGGCCTCCAATACAAGTGTTGTCAAGCCCTCTAGTTTCCGTCCTCACCATAATCAAGCCATGGGGCTTTCGTGATTATGGTTGATGTAACGTTCCCTTCCCCTTAAGAATAGTTTATATCCTTGGAAACAAAATTGGGAGACCTCTTCTGGAGATTGCTTACACTTTCCCATGTTGAGCTCTCTTTAGGTCTACCTTTCCACTTTACCAGACATTCTTGTCATATTGTATATTGCGTTCTTTCTCTTGTCGTCGATGTAAAATTTTTATTGGTTCATGTGGTAAAGTAGCAAGTTCAATGAGTTCAACTAGGACTTCATTTCCAATGAGATTGTCATCATGTCCTAACTTTCTTTTAGCCTACTTACATGAAAAATTGGATGTATGTAAAGCTAATTTGTAAGCAAGTTCTCCAATCCTCTTAAGTATTGTGAATGGTCCACAATACATAGGACATAGCTTTGGACATTTACCTATTTTTAAGGATTCTGGAATGTGATCAAACTTGTTCTCCCCAGTGGCCCCTCTTGTACTCTAAAAGGCATTTAGTAGCTCCTTCTAGGCTCAAAACACCTTGGATCATTCATGGTTCATCTAGAACATTGATTGCCTTGAGTTTTGTCAAAAAACCGATTTGAGATGGCAAGAGAATCTTGGCTAAGAGAAGAAGTGGTGAGTTTTGAAAAAAAAGTGCCCAAAATATAGCAAGTAGAAGGCGGAAATGATAAGATTTTGGCATGAGATTTCATCCCATGATAGGGAGAATAGAAAAAAACCTTCCCGCTCAAAAGAAAGGAAGAGATTTGAAAATAGGGTTTGAATAATACAAATTAGATATGAGGGAGAGGGAAGAGAAATGAGAGAGAATGGGATGAGTGTGGTAGCTGGATGGGAGGATTTGGTTGTAGGACAAATGGTGCATGTTTGGTTGAGAAACTAGGTTTTTTAGTTTGGTTACATTTCAAAAATACGATGGGAGAGTTGAGGCAGCAAGTGAGAGCTCTACATCAAACTTTGGTCCACTAAATAAATAAATAGGAAAATTAAGCCATTTCCAATATTCTATTGCACCCAATATTATACTTAGCTTTATTCACGTGATCCTTCCATGTCACCAGTCCAAGGGCTCTCTTACAGGGCCCCTTTTGAGTTCAACATTTTTGTAATGTCTCTCTATGCTAATTTGGAGATCTTTTCAACTAGGGATCCATTGTCAACTTTTTTTAAATTAATTGTTTTTACCATACCAATTTTTTTATGTTGTGTTTTCCATGTCTTGAAAATTTAGACATGAGAGTAAAAAATATGGATGTATCTCATCCAATGTTCTCACTCATAGCTTATGACTTCTAATCTTGAGAGGGTTAGCATTATACAATTGTAATACTACCTACTTCTCTCAAGGTCACTTCTTTTAGGAAGATGGTAGGCTTTATTATCTCCTTTCATTAGAGAAACCACGGGCCATTTTCACCCTTGAGATTCCACTTTGGAGAGAGGAAATAAGGATCTTATATAGGTGGTAAAATTATAACAAGGCTACTTAACATTTCAAATTAAGCCATTATTTGTTATTGAAAAAATATCTTCAAATCTTAATTTTACTATTAAAACAATCAAACATCTTATTTTACTATTAAAACAATCAAACATCTATAAATCTTAGCTCTACTATTAATTTTTGGGTCTTACTCTTCTTAAATGCCTTTATTAGTCATTAATTCATTATGGTTAAATTTTTTTGCAAATATTTTAAGTTACTATCTTTCGTTAACATCAAAACAAGTTTTGGAGGCAAATATGACACATAAATGGTTTTTTCCAAACATATCTTGAAGGGACAATAATACCCATTCCCTTAAAAACATGACTTTAATTGTAATAATAGAAAATAAAGAGGCCTATTTATGATGGAAGGAAGTAAATTTAGCTATTGATGGTATTAGATCCAAGATTTGGAGCATGGCAAAGCATATGCCTAAGTTTGATAGTTCTAGCATGCTTATGGTCATATTAAGGCCTTTGTGTACTTATGTGGCCTTGGAGGTTATATATGATCCTACTAGGATTGGAGCATCCTATTTTATTTTGGAGAATAGAGTGGCCAAATGGTTCCATACCCTTAAGCCAAAGGGCAAGCCCATTTTGATGATCCAAAAGATTCTTCTTTATGAAATAGCTCCTTGAAAAGGCATGAAATCAATGAGGAAGTACGTTGATAGGGCAAAATATATTTATATATTACTGCTCATCCCTATGAAGTCAAGTCAAGTGATGCATTTCACTCTTCCTAAATAGGTTATAGAGTGAGAATATACACAAATCATTGAGAAATCTTTGAAATATTTAAGATCACACCAAAGAAAGTTGAGATTTCACATCTTTAACGATCTCTTTTCTTCTAAGTTCCTTAGCTTAATATCTGCTCATTGCAAGTACCACTAATAGACTCATCAATCTCAAATTTCTTAAGGGTCCTAACATGTGTAAGGGTGTGGTTGATCTCAAAAAACTTATACCCATTAATATGTTCAGGTTGTAGAGGAACACCTTGAGCTTATTCTCAACTCCAAACCTAATGCACAGCTTTCCAAAGAGGTAGGTGTGATAGTTGACATGTCAACAAATGTTCTATTAGGACACTCCATCTTGTTTATGATGCTCCTAGATGCCATCCAATGGCTACATTTCTGTCCCATGCTTTAGTCTATCCCTTGCTACATGAGAAAACAATGCTAGTCAATGTCCATTACAGGTCACGTTTGTCTTGGACATGTCATTGTATGTTCACTACCATATTATATTATTATTGTGTGACACATAACTATTTTCAAGAATGGGACTATCCTCATTTCTTAATAACTCAACTCCCACTTCTGGTCACTCTTATTAGAGCTAGTTGTGGAGGCAACACTAGCAATGGTATGGGAGTAGTCATGGTTGCTACCCTTCAAAAACTTGGCTTGACATCTAAATCCAATAAAAAAAAATGTGTGCTTATCCCTAGCTTAAGGGGTAAGAAGCAAAACCAACCTAATAGACTCTTCAACAACCGCCATTGATAATCAAGACATATGCTCTACTTTGACAATTTTCCAAGATGAAGCCTCTACTCTAAGAGCCCCACTTTAGCCAATCTCACTAAAAGAGAAGAAAGGATTAAACACAACTTTGTTCTCAACAAGATCTCTTGAAAATATACATGAGTCATTAGATATCATCCCTTAGGCGATGAAGGTAAATCCACTAGAGCGACCTCAACATTGATAGCCCCTTTATTAATTGTAGACTTGATAACTCCAAAGGCTGATCATCATTGATGATAATAGAAAATATCATCCCTTAGCTGATGAAGGTAAGTTCACTATTGTGGCCTCAACATTAATTAATATAGATTGTAGACTTGATAATTCCAAAGCTGCATTGACACAACACACATCAAGGAAGAAGTCTTGCGACAAAGTGCCAACTTGGACAAAAGTATTCCTCAACGAACAAACAAAAGTGCATCTCTATTTATCTCCTCAAGGCCCAAGGATACTACAAAGGTGCAATGCTTATAGCCACCTGCACCTCAAAAAGCATAGGAGGATCCTACACGGATAAAGCAAAATGTTCAATGGCGGTTTGAACCTCCTTACTTAGCTCAAGGCTTCTATGATATAAATCCTATCATTTGGATTCCTAAAACTTGCCACAACATTGAAATTCTTTGGCTAAGTAGAATGCTTGATGCAGAGAAAGAAAGGACCCCTTACTATCAACCATTCCATCAAAATGTGTGCCATGGATCTACCTCTTAACACAAGTCTACTAGCAAGGTAACACTAATATTTGGATTCCAAGGAAGGTAATCCTTGCAACAAAACATAATAGAGAAGCTTTCACCTACATTATTTTTGGGGATGCAAAAAAGCGACTTCTATTAAGTACGAACAAAACTCCAAGAGCATAGCTCAAGGGAGAAATACATCATGCGAGGCATGAGATAAGGACACCCAGAAGGGCAAAATAAAGATCCTAAACAAGAGCCAGAAAATCCAAGGTTGATGTTGAAAATGCCACCTCAACTCTATGGGGACCTTCGAGAAAAGTGGGGAGTCACTTCACAACTTCAAGAAAGCATTCCTCCTAGTAGAGGCTCCTCTTGAAGACCCTTGCATGATTTTGTGGAAGGCTATAGAATTAGCAGCTAGAGAGGTAAGCCTATTGCATCTGATCAGCATGCATGGTAGCTTTTCATGATGTCTTTTAGGAAAGTTAGGCCTTGCCTTCATCTTTGGCTTTATATGACTGATTGTGAGAACATGAATTTCTTTTATCACAGAATGGAGTCAGGGTAGTTCGATAACAGATAAGTTCAAAGAGGTTGCTTAGGAACATATGATGAGGTTAGTTCAATTTCTCTAGAGAGGTTGGGCTTTCCAAGTGTTGTAAGGCTATGTCCACCTTTTATTATTTAGTAAAATATATATATCCCCTCCCCCCCAAAAAAAAAAATATTTCTATTATTGCCTTATTTCCTTTGATTGGGCTATATATGGTAGTATCCCACCACTAATCATTACTTTTTAAAGAAAAAATGTATACCAACTTGATTTAGGTAATTTCCTAAATTGTAATGCATCATTGCAAGCTCCATCTATATCAAGAAACTTGAATGCAATATGTATCCCTATGATTCTACTATTTAAAATTTGATTGATGTCAAGTGTGATCGTATAATTACCACTAAGATGAGGGTTGTCCTTCGCCAATGCTATCACAAAATTTCATGTGTGTAGCCTCTCACAAAACTTTATGTGGTATCCTCTCACAAAACTTTGTGTGTCCCCTTCACCCATGGCCTTAAGAAGGTAGGAACATTTTGGTTTTGCTAAGGTCATCCTTAGGGAGTCCAATTCTATTAATGCAGCTTATGTACTGTAGTGTAAGCCTTTGCATTTGCATCCAACTTATGACTATAGCCTTTCTTTTTCCACTTTTGAGTGTATGGTTCATAAGCGAAAAGGGTAGCCTCCTTTTTCCCTCTCATAACCCTCTAGTTTTGTTCTCATTTACCTCCCTTGGAAAGGCATGTTCATCTTCCACACTCTCACTCTTTATCTCACATTCTCTTCCTTGTCTCCTAGGCTCTCTAAATCTCTTACTAAAAAGAGGGTTGCTTTCTTTTGTGACTCAATCAGCCCTTGCTTCCTTATTTAAAATGATCTCGTTAGGCCTAGGGTATAGTTTGAGTTAATTAATGTAATAATAACTTTTCTACCATACTTCTCTATTTCTTTTAGCAATGGCTAGAACATTCTTCCTAATTTAGAGAAATAATTACATATAGTTTAAGTAGGCGCTCCAATAAAAGCAAGGACATAATTACTTCATGATGGGAAAAACCAATTCCCCATTTTAAATTAGGTGAAAGTGTGGATTTTATGTAGTTTCTAACCCTCAATCTTTTTTTTCTTCCACAAAAACAAAAGCTCACTTGGGTGTGGGAAAAAAAGCCACCCACCTTGGCATTAAATCTCTCAGCTAGAAATCGACTATATGGGTGTCCGAAATACTTCGGGCCCAAGGCGGGTGTCTTCCAGCTGGCGGGCACGAGATGATGCTTATCCAAAATGGGCCCCGTGGCGAGCACGTCACCGCAAAAGCATGGGGCCTTTTTCTAAAGGTTGGAAAACGCGCAGGACACGCAATCGACCGTACCGCTAACGTGGCCATCACTTTTACAGGTGGCAGTTTTTGCTTCACAAGCGCATCGTTGGGGCCTAGAAAGGTTCAGCGGGCATCTTTATTGCGGCGCGCTTTTTCTGTGGCTCCCCACCACACGCTGCAGAAAAAGTAAAAGGCCAGAGAAACTGGTGGACAGCACCGTGCCACATAGGCAGATAGGGAAACATACGAGCCGCTTTCTTTGGAACTTTTTCCGCACGTTCATTTTATGCCCTGACCGGACACCCCGTCATCATTCTACAAAATTTCTCTATCACGAAACGATTTCTTGAGCATGGTACTCTTCTAATGGCTCTAAAATTCATATCTTCTAAACCTGTCAAGCTTTTAACGTCTTTTAACGTCTAATCAATTGCAGAGTGTTCCTAATTTTCGTAAGAAAATTCCTATTTATAGAGAAAACTCCATCGCATTACATCGTTGTTATAGAAATGCGGATGGTCGGTTTGCAGAGGTTTAGTTTGCATTGCTTTATTATCATTTTGTGCGAGAGGCGATAGATGAACCGTGAGAAAAAGAGAGGCGAACCGAGAGATAGACTAAGTGACATCGAGGGAGAGGTAGAAGAACTGAGAGAGAGTGCGTGAAAGCAAGGGAGGTAGCAAGAGAGATGGCGAGAGAGAGAGAGAGATAGAGAGAGAGAGAGAGAGAGAGAGAGAGGAGGTGTAGAGTGAAGGAGATGAAGGGCGATGAGAGAGTTTATACAGGGAGGCTAAAGCTTCCAGAGGAAGACGAAAGGCGGTGAGAAGCTTCCAGAGAATTTGATCATTCGTTAAGCCTTAGGTTAATTCGGGCTCCTCGCTCGTCCATACGAATACTAATTTGATTTTTTCAAGATCGTGGTGACCTATTAGAAACATGTTAAATATCAAATTTTTGGGGATTGTAAATCATTGAATGCTTCACAAAGTCTTTTTCCCCACCGTTCTCTCTTTAAAAAAAGGGAAAAAGCAAAAGTTGCGGCACTGGGTAGCCCAATGGTAGGGAAGCTTGCCTACCTGGCTGGTGACCCGCGTTCAAGCCCTCTTGCTTGTAGGGGTAGGGCGAGTGCCCCTAGATAGACTCAAAAGGGTGTGTGAGTTTTTCTTTTCTCTTTTGTTTAAGGGTGGTGGACCTCATTCCATCGTGGCATTGAATTTCCCATTTCCCACTAAACCACCACAACTTTGGTTTTAAAAGCAATGCATTATGATTTGTAATATCTCTTTTTAGCCTGCCACAGGTGGAGGCCTAAGTAAACCCGATGGGGCTCCTGAAAGCTCATTTTCTGGTGGAATTGGCGACACTTGGTAGAAATCTAGAGATCTCCTCTCTCTCCACATTTTTGCCCCCTCCTCCCCTCTTCTCTCTCTCTCTCTCTCTCTCTCTCTCTCTCTCTCTCTCTCTCCCTCCCTCCCTCCCCGCCCCCCTCCCTCTGAGTCCGGGACTCCCTCTCTTCCTTTCTCTCTCTTTCTTCCTCCTCTTGGGCAGGCCTATTGAATGATACATATCATTCATTTTGTTTTAAAAAGTCACGTGTAATATATGAATGACTATAGACTGGAATGCATCACCATGTGAATATTAAAATTTTCATGATTGGAATTTGAGACTCGTCCTTGAAACTAGTTATATATGAAACATGAATTGTTTCTCGTGATTAACAAGTCACTTTTCGAGGGTATATGCCAGATCAGACCACAATAACTTGACCCTTCAAAAATGCTTATAAAGGATTTTCTCACGAAGAGACCCACAATACTAAGATGCCTCAAGCAAAAAAGCAGAGCAAGTGCAAAAATCTTGTGTATGTCCCCCCCAATAGTGAAAAATGGGAAAGTCCCATTAATTAGTTTGTGGTTTCTTGTATATGTCTTCCTTTGCACAAGAAATAGAAGCAAAAGACAAAAAGGAATTGAGAAATGATTTGAAAGGAACCACTAGAATGCACAAAATTGAGCGAAATGCTTTGGATCTCACACTTCTATTAAGGCTATCATGCTTCAATAATCGGCATGAAAAAGAGTAGCAAGTTTATGCTTGAGCAAGGATTGATGCTTGTGGACATAGTAATGACGATCTTTTATATGTGTCCAAAATCTTGGAAAATCTCTCCCTTATGAATTGCCACAATTGCAAGGTTTAGAAATCAATAGATTTTCCAGTAGGAAAAAAAGGAGGCATTGCCTTGTACAACATATATTAAGGAGCTTAGCACTCTCAACAGTTTTCCCTCTACTAGACCTCTTATGTCTTTGAATCTTGTGACAAGCAATTCCGAAACCCTCTCAGCTGTATCGCCTTGTATATTCTATGCTAAAAGATTGCCAGGCTTCTTACTTTTCACAATTCTTAGAAAGAGTTCATTTATTAATGACCTACCAAATGAAAATGACCATTGATGTGAGCCCAAGTACATCTGCCAAGAAACAATTAGTATGTCTCAATCAACTAACCCAACCTATGTACAATTCCCAAAAATGTTGCTGAAACTGTCAATTGTGGCCAATAGATTCACATGATGTCCTTGGCATATTTCTTAAGCCCCAAACTTGTTATGATCTCCTCCAGCCTTTCTAGAGGGCCACTTTGGCATCCTAAACATTCTTCCCTCTGTATTAAACATGCAGTGCATGCACTTATCCTTGATAATGCAATCTGCTAAAAATTTCATTCTAGCCTTGTCTCTCCCTATGCAAATCGCTCCTTCCTTTCAACCATAATGAGTCAAAAAGCTCTAAGCATGCACAAGGCCCCTTATCGAATCATTTTCTTAAAAAACAAAAGAAGCTTCCCCTTTCAATCCTTATTCTTTTATTCTGCAAAAGCTCGAAGTGCCATGGAAACTTATGGACAACATCGTGCCACATAGGCACGTAGGCCACATGAGTCCCTACACAGTAGTTACTTTTTTACTCACATGACCTTCTACATATGAACTGCATTCTTTGGAACTGTTTTGCTCGCATATATTTTATGGCATGTCCTAACACCTTGTCTTTTTCTTTTTTTTTTGAGACCCCATTCAATAGTAGAAAAAAATTTATTGATCCCTTATGACATGAAGGGAAAAAGGTCTTAATGCAAAAATCTAATTTCCCATGTTAGATATCTTGATCCCTTATGACATGGTGGGAAAAGGGTTTTTATGCAAAAATCTAATTCCCCAGTTTAGATATTGTTATTTTTGTGACAATGTGGATTATATGTCATTTTCAACCCTCAAATGCTTCACAATGTCTTTTTTTGCACAAAACCATTGACATTAAGAGCTCACTGGTTACTTTTGGGTGTGGGAAAAGAAAAGATCACTTGTTTTGTGTTGAAAACATGGGGACAAAAGGTGGGGGACCACATGCCACCTTGGCATTGAATTTCGCATTTCCCATAGAACTCAACTTTACTCTCAATGTCTTAAACAATTTCAAAGGTTTTTTTTTTAAATGCATTATTGTGAATGCCTTTTCACTTGTGATATATGAGTGACTATAGAAGGCATCACCTTTTCTCAACTAGTTCAATAAATATCAAAAATTTCATGATTGACATTTGGGGCATATACTTGTCCTTGAAACTTACATTGAAGACGATATATATGAAGCATGACTTGTTTGACCGGTCACATGCCAAAGGTATATGCCACAATAGCTTGACCCAAAGGTCTTAGTTCTAGAGTATAGACAAGCATTCCATAGATGCTCATAAAGGAATTTACCAAGGAAGAGACCCATAATATTCAAATGCCTCGAGGAAAAAACCATAGCAAGTGCAAAGACCTTATATGATTCTTCCTCTACACAAGAAAGAGAAGCAAAATTACAAAAAGGGAGTTGAGAAAAATGTTATTAAGGGCCCCACTGAAGAATATCATTGATGCACAAGGCTGAGTGAAATGCTTTGACTGTTACACGTCTATAGGCTTAGGCTATCATGCTTCAATAACTTGAATGAAAAGAAGCATCAAGTTTATGCTTGAGGAAGGATTGATGCTTGTGGAGATAGCAATGACAATCTCTTATATGTGTTCAAAATCGTGAAAATTCCATGGCTTGTAAATTGTCACAGTTTCAAGATTAACAAATTAATAGACTTTCTAGTAAGAAAAAAAAAGGAGTTATTGCCATGTGCAAACTACAAAGACCAATGTAGCATATATTGAAGATGGTTTTAACAACTCATCAAGTTTCCCCATAAAGATTGTGCTACTATAGTTCTAGGTAGCTCGCACTAAGGGAAGACGGTTGAGAAAAGGCAATTAGAAAAAAGGCAACTGGCACGACTTATACAAACGCAACCATACTTCAAAATAGGAGACTACGGAATGGATCTCTACAAGACTCTAATACTATAGAAACTATGGAGGCTCAAAGTAGATACATCTATTAGAGCTATTGTGTCTTCCAATCTTGTGACAAACAATTCCAAAATCCTCTCAACCTCATTACCGCTTATGTTCAAATGAACATGATCATTGATATGAGCCCATGTACATCCCCCAAGAAATAATTAGTATGTCTTACACGATAGTCTAGTCAAAGCTGACACTTTTAACCCAACATATTCACGATTTCCAAAAAACGTTGTGATTTCTCCCAATAGTGCAATGCTTTTCATATGAGAAACTCCAATTTAGGAAAGTGGCATGATCCACAGCTCTAAAATGTAGTTCTCCATGTCTAATTAGTGGTGTGTTTATGCCAAACATCATTTAATCTCCTGAAGAAAGAACTACCTTCTTGCACCACCTCCCCACCACCTTGTGTACCTCCTTTGCCTTCAATTTCCTCATAGCGACCCCTTTTGCGATTTGCAACAATACACTTCATAAAATACTATCAATTTATTGCATACATACATACATACATACAAATGATTACTAGTGAACTATTTCAAGTAGTTGTTCTTCTTCTTTCAATAGTTTTTTTAGTGTATCCAGAATATGCTTGTAGGATAACTAATATAAGTCATAGATTTATGGAACCCCATCTACTACTTTCACATGCCAATGTTGTTTTCATCACATTCTTGGATGTTATTTCCATTATGGTGGTGGTAGTACAAATTAGCCAAATTTGTGCTTACTAAAGACTTGTGTTAACATCCACAGAGTACAGCCGCCAAATGCAGGGTAATCAGTGAGTAAACGTGACCAGGCTGAATGATCTACTTCAACGGACAAGCTCAAGGGAGTTTGATCCCTGAATACCCCAAGGTCATTCATTACAAGCAATGAGCACACGGAAGGAGTATAGCTCAAACTCAGGGAGTTTGATCCCCAAATACCCAAAGTCCGCTCCAAAGTCCAAGGATTCATGGATTCCAAGCACAAATTGTATGTTCTAGCTACCACCAGGACCAAGGAGATGCACACTTCAGGTCCACATCCACAAAAATAGCCATGCCAACAAAAATAGCCATGAAAGAAGTACAGCTCAAACTCAGGGAGTTTGATCCCCAAATATCCTGAGGCAGGGTTACCATTGAGTGTCTCGCAGAAGTTAAGCCTCGACACTCCAGGTTTTGATGGGGTTCGAACCACAAATAGGTTGAGGTGTGAGGATGCTGGGAGTTTGAGCCCCAAATCACCTAAGCCTAGGAGGTGCGAGGCTAAGGCAAGTGCTATTTGGGAACTGGTTAGGACCACCTCCTAATTCCAAGCTTGTCCCAAGTGCTCTAATATGGTTAACACAAGCGCTATTTCTGCAAGTAGGGAGAGATGGTAAGAATAGCAATATGCCTTGGCACCCTACGGGCCAAAGAGCCCTTGATTGTAAAGAGAGGGAGAGTGCTAAAAAGGAAAAGGGTTGGCCCTCCCTTCAAAAGGTGACTTGTATAAAAGGCCAAATGTTGACTTTGGTCTTCATTATTGTTTGCACAAGTTTGAATACAATCTCCCTCTTCTCTTCCAAGAGAGTGTTTTTGGTGTTCTCTTGTTTCCATTGTAGTGCCCTTGTGTTTGCCACTCCATCCCCCTTCACTCTCCTCTTCTTCTTCCTCATCCCCTTCTCCCTCTCCTTCCCTTCTTCCCTCTCCTCTCCCCTCTTCCTCTTCCCCCTTTCTCGCAAGGAGACACATTGCAATAATCCGGAGGCCGCTCGAGTGACACTTGCGGATGACTCGTGCTATGCATTGCTCCCATAAGGAGTAGCTAGGAGTGGGTACTCTGTTGGCATATCTTCAATATCCCCACGACACGTGAGTCACCGCCGAGGCCCACACAACATTTTTAGCTCCGCTTCTGGGGAGAAAAGGTATGCTTTTGCATTTGCACTCATCTTCCTTCGATATATTCCCATTACACAAGTCTTCAAGCTTAACTTGGAGCTTGTTAGTGGACTTGTAGGAGAGAAAAGAGGTGGAAAGTGAGAGTGAGGATGAAAAACTACTTTTTCTTGTAGGAAAGCCATTAGTGAGCATTGGAAGCTTGTCTTTGATGCTTTTTGGTATTTCAAGTTGATAGAAACTTAGTGGGCTTGATTGCTAAGGTGTTTGTGAGGTCCAGACACCTCAAAAAACAACAAAAATAAGGATTCTTGCCAAATTTTGAAGTAGTTTTGTGTCTTAGAACTCACCCTTTCTGAAATTTTGCATTTTGGCTTTCAAAAAGTGTCTTGTTTTCAAGTTTTATTCATTGAGTAGGTAGATTAGGTAGTGTAGCATCCCCCATCACAAAAAATCACGAACAAAATTGGAAAATATTCAAAAATAATCAAAAATCAATTGATGACACTGTGTTTGGCTATCCCACTGAGTCGACGCTGTAGCCCTATCACGCCGACCATATACCTCGCCGATTGGCATGTTGGCTGTATCGCGTCGGTCAACCTATGTTGACCCGTCGGTGCCGTAGTCCTATCCCCTAGATCTAACCTCTGACCACAATCTACCCCACCGCACCGATTTAATGCGTGTTAGAGTTACCTCCCCGTCGATCTGACAGCTGTTGACCCGTGGCTGTAGGGATTCCCCGCCGACTGTTGCCATCCTGCTACTCCGATGCTGGCATTGTGGACCCACCCCCATGCCCGTGGTCATATTCATACCCCTCTACTCATCGCGTTACTCCCATCACGCCACCCATCACTATTTTCATTCAACCGATCATCGCGATTTTGAGCACACCGTCCAATGTTTTACACTTACTCTGCCATCATCGTGATATGCATATCCCACCATTCAATCCCCACGCCCATCATGATAACTATACCGCCAATCGGTGCTTTGGTATCCCTACGCCCGTAGGGATAGCACCTGCAACCGTTCGTTCTACACCTACCACTTTTTCTTGAATTTAAGTAAATTGTGTGTTGGGCAACTCACTCATTGTGGACTTCAATTGTAGCATGGGTGAGGAAATACACTCCTACACTACATAGACCCTTTCTTTGATGATTGTAATATTTGTTTGCTCATCTTCTTTTCTTTCTTGCAAGTGTGTTTTAACGTCTACAATTTCTTGACGTAGTGAAAACATATGTTCCTACATGTCAAGTTGACTCACATTGTCTTATTATAATGGGCTAAGTAACCTCAAGGCTGACATCGCCATTAAATATGATTTGTGTGGGATGATTATGTATTTGTGCAATTGGTCCATGAGAGTCTTCACCTTTGAAATCAAGGATGATCCACCAATGTATATGATCCCCCACCACCCCCAAACCCCCTTTCTTTTGCTAAGGCTAACCCCATAAATTGGGCCTTAGGGGGGGCGTAATCTGGGGGGAGTTGAGGTTGTACAAATGCTGAGCGACGGGGTAGGGAAAGATGTGCAAAGATGGATGAAGGCTGAGTGCAGGGTGTACTGAGGTTGAGTGAAGGGTGCACATATCGGAGCATGGAGGGGGTATAAATCACCGGTGAGAGGGGGGTGCAGGGAGGCTATATAAATGTGAGTGCAGACATAAGCTAATCACTTCTATAAAAGGTGTAAAAAGCAAGAGCTATACACCGTTTGGTCCAAATTTCCCCACACAAACGAATAGAGTACTACTTTTATCTATCTTCATGCTTTTCAGATGCCTTTTTGCTTGTACATTGCTTGAAACTTGCAGTGCATGACCAACCCTCCCTATACTATGTTGACAGTTTGGCTCAAGTGCATTGTTGTTGCTATACTAGTGCTTACGGCCTATATGACCAAGTTATCATCCTTGACAAAAAGAAAATTAATCCGTGAGGAATTGATTAATGATATCAAATAACATTGTTTTAAACACAATGTTTTATATGGAATTGCTAATTTGAAACAATAATCAAAATTTAGCATTTTCTTAGAGGAGATAGAAATAAAGATTTGGAGACAAGACACGACATCGGGTCCATTGGACCTGATCCTCCTTGTAAATATCAGGGGGTAGTACTTTTATTATTCGTGATAGACAAACATTAGCACTTTCTGAAAACTGAATCCTAACGAACATTGAGATATAAAAGCTTTACCTTTGATCAGTTGATCGTATGGTCTTTTTGTAACTAATATTGCTATTTGACTAGACAATTGCATGGAAAAGAGAACATGTCAATTTGATTTAAATCACCGTGATATAACAATAATTAATCAAAATTCTTAATTTATCTTTTTCCATTACTTGATGATGAGATGAGCTCTGTGTGTGTGTGTGTGTGTGTGTGTGAGTGTGTGTGTGTGTGTGTGTGTGTGTGTGTGTCAGGGATTCAAAGTACTGGACTTCTTCATGGCAACGAGAAAATGTAAAATAAATTTCATGTATTCATGAAAATAATGAAATTAAATTAATTAATTGTAACACGAGAGCATAACGTGACTTTGGAAGCAGCTAAAACTTTTAAATCTTCTTTAGATTACCACAATCAAAACGACGGAGCTAGCGGCAATAAATTCAAAGAACATTAAGCTGAGTGTTGCGCCTAACAATGATTTATGACCATATCTTCCCCAACAAACACAAGCCATGTCCCTTTTTCCTCCGAGCTCTTGTTGATGTTGCCCTCCCTACTCCTCACCCCCCTTCCCCTTCCCCCTCCCTCGTCCATCACCTCTTCCACTCCTGCATCTAATCCCTTGCTTCCAAATGGAAAACCTTCTATAGGTTGCCTTGATTAAAATTTTGCTTTTCAAAAAGTAGCTTTTGAATCTAAACGTGGATCTAAGGTCCAATCTAAGGTGGAGAACTTGACGCATGGCTCCATAATAGCTTAGATAGCTCAAATTTGCTCGTCATATTGTACATTACTATTAACGGCTCTTGAACAATTCATCAAGAATACACACTCAAGTGCACGAATTGGGTGCGTGGTTGGAATTGTGCACTGATCCATCTGAAAGCTTGCTCTCGAAGAATTGCCCACTAATGATCCATGCTCACTTGAGTTTTGTAAGTATCTGGTATCTATGATATAAAATTGTGCGCATTCGATTTTTTTTCCTCTTCCACTATCTCCTCCATGCTTGCCTCCTCCTTGCCAAACTGAATATTGGCTCCGATCATCGTTGCAAAGAGTGTGGGCTTCTGGTTCACTAGTCCAATCTGCATCTGCATCCACTTTAGTTGCAGATGTTTGATGTTGATCCCACCTAGAAGAACTTCTCCAAATAGCGGATCATAGAACCTTTCTAGTGACATACTTATTGTTGATTTACCGGATCTGCTACTTCCCACTAAGGCCATGCTCTTGCTAGCCACGAAATGACCGTGAAAATTGCCATATCAAGCCTAGAAGGATGTGCAAATTCAACACTCCTAAGCTCTAAATCACCAAGGCAGTCTCTAGCACCTTGCCACTCAGATCATCAAAATTAATGGTAGGCATGTGATCGATCATCTGAAAAATCCGAGAAGCAACAATGCTTGCCTCAGCAAAATACTTAATGTTAGGCAGTGTCATTCTGAGGGCCCTACACCCAAAATATATTTGCATTATTTGGAGAAAGGTCCATGGAAAAATATACTCACAGTCACCCAAATGTCATCTCCAACAATTGAGACAAAAGCAATGACTCAGTAACGGAATTGAATCTTACAAGCCTCCGATGATTGCATCGATACCTATAGCAATGACCTTTCCACCATTAAGGCCATGATACATGACCAATCGCCACAACATAAAAGCTCAAATACTGCCATTGTTGTCAATCACCAATCCCTTATTAGCCCTTGCTTCAATCCTAGTTTCACAGCTCCATCCAACTTGTTAGACTATTCACCCATAGTTTTGTCTTTTCCCACAAAAGAGTAAACTGTTCTAATGGAAGAGATAGCCTGTTCAATCATCGTTCCTGCCTTCAAAATATTCCACATGTATCTATTGGGCAAGTCACAAATCAGGATTTTCTGTACATGAGACCGAGGACAATAAGAAGAGGCAGAAATACAAGCAAGATAGTTGCCAACCACCATGCAAGAACAACGTAATTTTTTATGAAAGTCGATATATGCATTGCAAAATGAGCACCCTATGCATATATGAGGAGAGGATCTACGAGGGTACTCAGTAGCTTAATCACTTTTTTAAAAAATCCCATGCAAAACTAAGTTTGAGAAGGCATCCTTACCTAGGCTTTAGGCTGCTGAACAATTTGGAGCTTGAGGCCTATTGTCAATTTTGAGCTTTGTGCATCCATTTAATCTTGTGTTAAAAGTCTTAGATCCCCTCCTCACCTTCTTGTAACCCCTCAATTAAATGGATAAGACTAAGAGGGCCCCTTGCGTAATCTCAATGTTGTGAATAGTGTGTCAAAGGCAAATCCAAGATATGCCAAAAGGGAGGCATGTCCATCAAAGTGCACATTGTGTTCCATGAAAGAAGCAAGACCTTATAGCATTGTTGGCATCGACCACCATTGTATGCTATAAATGGATATGGCTATGATATTTGGAAAGTATAGATTAAAAGTATGTGTGTTGCCTGATTTAAAAATGTTTTGAGATTCCATCATGCAAATGTCTATGTAGAAAGGCACACTTCCTTGAGGGGGCAGGGGGACAAATGATCATATGTAAGCTTTTTCTCTTTTGAAAGAAAGCAATTTTTGACACTACGATAATTGGAGAGTGCATACTTGACACAAACGTAACTCCAACCCTCCCCCTAGTAACTTAATGTCTCATAGCTCGAGACATAGGAGACCCTTGCCTTTAGTCTTTAAGAAAAAGGGTCAATCATGATGTTGTGAATGGTGTGCTTAGCTATATAAGGCAAAGGGATGAATGTCCACCCTAAGTGCAGACCTTGGCTGGAGGATCATTCACCGTTAGCTTTCATTTACATCCAACTTAAGTGTGAACCTTGTTTGGAATCATCCACGATAACTTTTTAATCAAATAATCCACTATCGTACATTTTTTAAGAGCATCAAGCAAATAAGACAATTCCCCCTTCGTACTTGTATCCAACAAGCAAATAAGACGATTCCTACACTATAGTTGCATTCGTCTAAAATTGTGTGCTTTTATTGAGCAAAAGAAACATTGCATAGAAAGAAGAATAAGGTTGGGTTCACACCACCCGCCCACCCAGGGAGGAGGATGGCCGCCTGGTGTGGTGGTTCACACCAGCAGGCGGTCATCAAGTTGCTAATTTATGTCATTGGTGTAGCGGTTGGTGGAGATGGAATGGGCCAATCATGTAAGAATTGGAGGATTTGGCCATGGAGTAGGCGGCCTTCATGGTAGACACAAATCTTTTATATTAGTGTCTGAGCCCGGCCCTCTTATTGGGCCAACTAGGATAGCAAC
Organism: Dipteris shenzhenensis; assembly: GCF_047967505.1. Lineage (NCBI taxonomy): Eukaryota > Viridiplantae > Streptophyta > Polypodiopsida > Gleicheniales > Dipteridaceae > Dipteris > Dipteris shenzhenensis. The sequence goes on along the minus strand of NC_141603.1, from coordinate 4,102,074 downwards.
CCTTTACACCACCTTTTGGAGGATGGCGGGTGGGTGGTGTGAACCTAGCCTAAACTTCTCCTTATGCTAATGGGATATACCCTTTCCCTCACAGTGAGAAGCCTCATCCCCAACACTTGTGCACTTTATTTCTCCCAAAATTCCAAAGTTACACACTACCAAAAAGTAATAGCATGTAGTCAGACCTTCATACTTAGATAGAAAACAACACATGGATTGCCATCATGCATAGGATGTTTTATGGCCTAAGAGGTTGTAATTATGGGATATTGGAGATGGTTTAGGTGTGAATGGTAAAGGTAGATATATATATGTGCATCATGTCTTTAGCTTTTTAATTGATGAACTTATGGCCTTAAATGTAAAACTTTAATGTTGCTATGCAATTTGACCTTTCTGAAAATGTGGAAAAACATTCTCCCTCCTTATAGATTACCACCGGGGGGTTGATGCTCTCTCCTGTACTAAACGCTCTAGAAATAACATAGGCACGACATTTTTCCCTTATGTATTATAGTGATAAGATAAGACATTGAGGAGGGCAAGCGTAAGATGGAATTTTTGAGTCTTCACCCTTAGCATTGTGGGGCTGAAGTCCCTTCATACCTAGCGTAGCTAGTTTGCTCACATGTGCTACAACCAGTTTGTTGGTTGAAGCTGAAAATGAGAGCTGTGGGCGCTTCATGCTGCCCTGGTAGCTTGTAGGGCCCGATGTCAACACAAAGCATATGGTTTTGGCATAGAGAGGCTACTCAGAGGTCGTTCCCGTGGTTCGCTCAGATGGCAAATCTACCAAAAAAAGCTCAAATCTTCTACGTTCCCACGTCTAGCCCCCATTTTCTAGCTGCCAAATCCTAGCGTTGCAGGTATTCCTTTCGAGACGAAAATTTTCCTTCTCCACTCGGGCAATACGGGGCTACATCCTTTTTGAGAAAGAGATGAATATTTACAATCGCTAACGTCCAAAGGTTGAGATTGAAGGTTCAGAAACGTAGCATATTTGGATTGATTTGCCAATCATGCCCAGATAAGCTTGTGACTACCACGAACGTGGCATTTTTGCCAAGCCTCACCTTGGCAAAAATGTGCGCCCAGCATATTATTCGCCAAAAATGTGATAAATCCTTATTTAAAGCGAGACTTGACGTTGACGAATGACCCAAACAAAAAAAGGCCGAGACATGGGAAAAAGGGATGAGGCGGTCAAAAAGCGTGCCAGGCTGGAGGAAGGCATGGTGGAGCGGGAATGGCGGGGGTGGGCCCACCAGTTTGTGGCTGGGAACGCCCAGGGAATGTGAGCCAAGGAAAGTATGTGTGGACAGCCTGCCACGTTGGAAAGGCAAGGCGCTGTGGCGAAAAACGAGTGGGCCACGTGGGAGAGTAAAGATGACGTGGACGCGGCCGTTTCTTCTTCTTCATGGTCGTCTTCTTCATCATCGTCTTCAGAAAACGCCTCAGAGTTTTTGGTGGTGGTGCTGCTGCTTCTGAGCTTTTCAAGCTATGGCGCTTCCCCTCTACTCAACCGCTCACCCTCCATAGCCTTCACGCTCCTTCTCCCTCCTCGCTATGCCGAGTTCCCCTCCCCTCCTCCTCTTCGGTCGCATCATCCCTTCCTGTTCTTCCTCCCTGGTTCGTTCTTACCTTCCTCCTTCTCCTGCCTGATCTTTCCTCCTCCTGCTTCTCCCTTTTCATCGCCCCCTTTCTCACTTTGCTTCGTTTTTCTTCTGCAGGACTTCGACTCCCCTCTCTCCGTCTCCGACCTGCCCCCCGTCTCTTCCCTCTGCCATCGTGCCTCTGATGACGACGAGCCCCCCGCCATGACCTCAGATCACATTGCCTCCCTTGATGCTCTCGCTCAGCCGCACATGGACCTCAATTCCCCCTCCCTTGATGCCCAAATTGCTGCGCAGAAACCCGAGAAACTCGTCCCCTGCCCTCGTTGCGATAGCCTCGACACCAAGTTTTGCTACTTCAACAATTACAACGTCAAGCAGCCTCGCCATTTCTGCAGGAACTGCCAGCGTTACTGGACCGCTGGAGGAACTCTGCGTAACGTTCCCGTCGGTGCAGGGCGACGGAAGAACAAGAGTCCGGCGATTCTGGCCAAGTTGCATCCGGAAGTCGTGATTCCCAGGAGCGATCATCCCGACTGTGCACAACGACTTGATCTAGGTCACAGCTCTCATCTGTCGGCCAGGGATTCGGAGCCGGTTTTCCAAAATCATGTAACGGACGAGATGTTCGATTCGAGCCCGGCTACAAGCTCCGTACTGTCGTTTCAGCAGCAACAGGTACCCTGTGGTAGCAGTGGTGTCCTGCCCCGTGGAATGCCGAATTTTGCGGGAGTGGAGAGATCGGTACAGGAACCCTTCTTCGGAGTGAGGTCTAGTGACGACGCTGGCAGGAAGGCGCAGGACCAAGCGGAAGGAATTCTGTTCTCAGGGATGGAGAGATCGGCACAGTTATCCTTCTTGGGATCAAACGCTTGTGAGAACGGAGGCACGAGGGCGAACATCCCAGTGGAGGGGATTTTCTCAACACCGCAACAACATCAATCGCGGGTGCCGCCGATCAACACCGTGGAGAACGAAGATTCAACCGGCTGCTCGTCGGTGACAGCCCCTCAAGCGCCCTCAGACGGTGTTTCCTGCACGAATATAGAGGGGGAAGCTTCCAATCTCCTATCATCCATGGCTGGGGCGTTGGGTATGTCGAATCCAGCAGCAGCAGCAGCAGGTTGGGGTGCGGCGGCTGCTCTTCCGTGGATGTGGCCGTGGCCATACTTGTACAACAACGCCATGGCGTGGCCTGGAGTGCCTTCCATGCAGAGTGAACCAACTGCCAATGCTCAAGCAGCAGGAGCTTGGCCGGCTGCGCCTGAGGGTTTCTTCCAATGGCCTCCTGTTGTAGCTCCGCTGTGGAGTCCCTACGGATGGAGCATGCCGTGGAATTTTGCAATGAATGCGAACGCTGCCGCAGCAGCAGGAGCGGCGGCCGCTGCCGCAGCGGCAGCTGCGGCAACCACGCTTGGGAAGCGCCCTCGCTCGGCTGCTGATGAGCAAGGGCCTCTGTGCATACCCAAGACTCTGAGGATAGACCACCCTGAGGAAGCAGCGCGCAGTTCCATCCTTGCAACTCTGGGATTTGCGGGGACGTCCAGCCCTCCATCTCCAGCCTCTGCTGGTTTCTTCAATCCATCTCCAGCCTCTGCTGGTTTCTTCAATCCGTCTCCAGCCTCTGCTGGTTTCTTCAATGCATTCCAGGCCAAGCCCGACCTTCTCCAGGCCAGCAAACCTCCTGATGAACACCAACGACCACATCCAAATCCCGCAGCGCAGGCTCGCTCCATGGCATTTCAGGAAGGGAATTAATCGATGCTCTGTGAGCGTAATGGGCTTTTCAATTCTTCATACCTCTGAATGCCAGTCCCCTCGATCGGGCTGCACGCTAGCTATGGTACTCAGTTGGGTCGCTTCACCATGGCTGCCCTCCGCAAAGCATCGAAGAATCCGACCGACCTCCATGCTCAATGAGTCACATCCTAAAAGTCACAGTTTTAGTTATGATCTGTTCTGCTCGAACACATATTTTAGTACGCCCCGTCTTACTGCTGCTCCTTATAGTATAGGCCTTTCTACTTGGGAGGGCAAACTGCCCAAAACACAAACAGTTTTATTGGATCCAGATTGTCTTACTGGTCCTCTATAAATATATTTTCTTGTTTGATTTACCATCTTTTTCAAAAGCTTTGGTGTTTGTTCGCAGTTTTTCTGCCACGCTTAAACTGTGTATGCTCTCTCTTGAGCTTCCAGCTTTCTTGAAGCTGAGTAATAAGCCCGATTATATTCGAGGTTGGTGCAAATGTCAAGGAGATTTGTATTCTACTGAAGATTTGACTGTGAAGCCTGTTTGTATTATACGTCTTTGGGTGGCATCATCAAATCACCTTTGATAACCAGAAATTGTGTGGAACCAGTTTGCTTGAGTCAGAGAAGCCAGAGAAGGGTACATGAAAACCCGAGATGGCAGTTTACGTCTGTCCAAAAGTAGTTTCTTTTCTGTTTGTTTGTTGTTTCTTTAACGTCACTCTCCCTCTCCCTCTCCCTCTCTCCCTCCCTCTCGCTCGCATGTAAGCAAAGCTTTCATGCTGATGGGAAAGTGAGATTGTTGTTTTGGGTACTTTTTTGAAAAAAGCGCTCTCTCTCTCACACACACAGGTACTTAGGACGTTGCCCTACACATGGTTTCATTATTTATTTTTAGATGATTTCGCTATCAATTATCACTAAGATTGCATTTTACTCTACTTGCAACTCGAAGTATTTATTGAGTGGACGAATTCTGAGACCAAGTTTTATGAACATGGTTACCAGGACATGTGGCTTGATGTAGGATATGTACCAAGTTTTATGAACATGGTTACCAAGATATGTCGCTTGATGTAGGATTCCCTTGGTAATTTGCTTCTTATATTCATAGAAGCTTGTAATAAAGCTTCCATCCATTGATTTGCTTGCCTTTTTCTCTTTTTTAGGAGTACTCCCAAAATAATAGGCCCTAGTTGGTGAAAAATGGTAATAGCTAGTGGAGGATGGGGGAGGGGGGATTAAGGAGGAAGGATAAGGCCTTGCTCAACGAATGTAAAGGTCTTTCCAGATGTTTCCACCTCCTTGCTCACTGCGTATAAAGAGGCTCTGTGGTTGGTTTGCTTGGTGAAAAATGGTAATAGCTAGTGGAGGATGGGGGGAGCTTGGTTCGATGTTTTCGAATCGTGCTGCCGTTGCTATAGCCAGGTCTAAGCCGCATCGTCTCTTGGTATTGCCTACTCGCTTCCTACCATCGTCGTTGTAGCTTGCTCTTGCCGCATCATCTCTTGCTCTTGCCTACTCGCTTCCTATGCCGCTTCGCTTAAGCTCATGAGAGAGGATGCGCCAACCATGGCTCGTGGTTCACTTACTCAGAGATCCAGTGCGATTGGGAAGGGTTGAGCGGAGGGAAGAGGGGGTTGGAGCTGCAGAACACGCATAGGGGGGGAGAGAGGCACAGGGAGGTGGGGACACACACAGGGGAGAGAGAGGCCCAGTGATACACCAGGGGGGGAGGGGTTGGGTGGAGGGAGTGAGAGAGGGAGGAGTGTGCGCTGAGCGAAGGGAGTGAGGAGGAGGGGGGGGAGGGGCGACGAGGCGGAGAGGTGGAGGGGGAGTAGGTTAGTTAAATTAATTAGATTAGGTTAGATTAATTAGATTGGGGGGTTGAACTTAGGCTAAAGTGTTAATTAGATTAGATGAATCGATCTTTGCAAATCCAATAAGTTTAGTAGATGCAATGCAATGTTTGGGGGTGGGGGGGGGGGCTGAGCGAAGGAAGAGGGGGTTGGAGCTGCAGAACAACGCATAGGGGGGGAGAGAGGCACAGTGATACACCAGGGGGGGAGTGAGAGAGGGGGCAGTGTGCGTCGAGCGGAGGGAGTGAGGGAGAGGAGGGGGGGGGCGGCGAGGCGGAGGGAACAGGGTGGCGAGGTTGAGCGTTGGTGGAGAAGAGAGAGGCGTAGTGATACACCAGGGGGGGGAGTGAGAGAGGGGGCAGTGTGCGTCGAGCAGAGGGAGTGAGGGAGAGGAGGGGGGGCGGCGATGCGAAGAAAATAGGGTGGCGAGGCTGAGTGGAAGTGGAGGGGGAGGGGGGGTTGAACTTAGGCTAAAGTGTTAATTAGATTAGATAAATCGAGTGAGGGAGAGGAGGGGGGGCGGCGATGCGAAGGGAACAGGGTGGCGAGGCTGAGCGTTGGTGGAGAAGTGGAGGCGGAGGGGGGGTTGAACTTAGGCTAAAGTGTTAATTAGATTAGATAAATCAATTTTTGCAAATCCAAGAAGTTTAGTAGATGCAATGCAATGTTTGAATGCCCAAACAATTGGGGGGGGGGCTGAGCGGAGGGAAGAGGGGGTTGGAGCTGCAGAACATGCATAGGGGGGGAGAGAGGCATAGTGATACACCAGGGGGGGGGCTGAGTGGGGGGAGTGAGAGAGGGGGCAGTGTGCGCTGAGCAGAAAGAGAGGGGGGGGGGCGGCGACGTGGAGGGACAGGGTAGCGAGGCTGAGCATTGGTGGAGAGGTAGAGGGGAGGGAGGGTTAGCTAGGTTAGTTAAATTAAATAGATTAGGTTAGATTATTTAGAGTAGATTAATTAGATTAGGGGGTTGAACTTAGGTTAAAGTGTAAATTAGATTAGCAATTATTTTTTAAATCGATTTTTGCAAATCCAAGAAGTATTGTAGATGCAATGCAATGTTGAAATGCCAGACAATTGAAGCACAATATTACAAACCTATTGGAACAAATCCCATCGAAATCCGATGCTTCAATGTGTAGACCATGAATTTTGACGATTAGTAGACCCATAATATTAATATGGGAATCGACTTTTGCATAAGTATGCAGTATGGGATTAGTTTATATCTTCTCAAATTTCTCTAGGAGGGTTGATTTAAAATGTGGACTAAACAAAAATTGTTTAACATAAAAGAGATGTTGATTATGAGATCATACTCCAATTTGAAAACACAAGCGAAAATCAGAATTGTGTGAAAATAATAACATTTGGTGATCAAGTGATAACAATGTCCTTCAAGAGACTGCTATTTCCTTTAGAATGCAAAGTATGTAATGCCTTGTAACAGCATCACATCAATGGGATGATTCATATCTTTCAATCACCTATGTTTAAACATTCTTCATATTCAACACCTCTCTTTCCCTTCAATTCATGTGACCTTGTTAACGTAATCTTGCCAAATAATCATGTTATGATCGAATACCATAGTACATGTCAAGGCAATGTTTCTACATAGTCATAAGTGTTGTCACAAGAAAAAGAGAATCTCTATATAGCAAGGACTAGGAGAAATTTTAAACAAAGTGACTAGTAGAGAGTAGACATCGAGGATGAACATATAAACACTTGACATGGTTGCCAAGAATCTCTTTTAGTACTCATACTTTTGCTTTGAGCAAAATATTAGTAGCTTAAATAAGGTGGCAATTCCACTAGTCTCTATTAGATTTTTTGATGTGTATTGTCAATGATGCTCATGAAAGTGATGGAGGCTATAGTAAGAAAAGTATGTGCATGTAGAGACTTCATTTGTATTGCCATTGTACCATAGGTTATCTACTTGAGAATTGTATTTTGTTGTGGTTTCTTTAAAGAACTTCATATTTGTGATTCCAATGTTTTCAGTAAGTGCATTGATGGAGGGATATTAGTCATCATGTCTATATTCATTTCTCCAAGTATTATTGTTTGAATGTTTGATTGGAGTTGTGTTTGTATGTAATGTATATACATGTTAATTTATGTTGATTTGATGTAGATGGTCTGTATATGTGGATGATTATCTCTGTTTTATATGCTTTGTCATGTGACTTCAATTCCATTTTCTTGCATTGTTCTAGTGGATTGTATGTTGACATTTTTATGGATTGAGGTACTTGTACCGATGAGAAATCATTGATTGTTGTGAAAGAAAGTGGTATGTATCATCCAGGATTGCAAATAATGTTGAATTCAATGTCATGTCCGTTTGTATGTCATTGGTAAGGATATTGTGTTAAGGATGAGATGGGGTTGCATTGTTTTGTTATGTTATTTTTAGCTTGCCAAATTCCTTACTCTTTACATTTATTTGCTAATGTTTTGATCAATTGTGAGGTTATTGGGTCGCGCAGATGTAGTTTCTGGATGGTTTTCACTCTAGACAAAGTAATGTCTTAGCCCGCATGTGTGTCCTTTGGCTTTGTAATCTATAAATTGTTCATTTAGCACTAGTAGTATTGGCAATTGTTCTCTAGTCATTATACTTGCTTTTATGGCCCCAACTGTATTTCTTTGGAAACTTGCAAAATAGGTGTCCATCTTGGATTTATATCTCCAATATACTTACGTTGTCATGCGTGTTTTCATGCTTCTCTCCTTGGATGAGAGCTCCATCCATAGTATGTCTTGATTGTTGTGCCTTGATCTTGTTTTGAAAATGCAAATTCATTATGTGCTTTCCAACTAGAGATATTTCATAAAACACAAATAATTTTGCTTGTTGATATAATGTGTTTAATGCTTCAAGCCTTTTTGTGTGATAAGGATGTGAGGCTTTGGGCTGAAAGAGCAAAATGAAGGATAGAGAGGATTGTTATTCCATTTATTTTGTACGCTACTTTCCTTATGTATGCAAGCAAGAGAGCTTTCTAGAGATGTGTCAAGAATAAATGTGGGAATGTGTGATCTGGGAGCACTTGTTTGAGGCAAAGTTCATTAATATAATCAATTGTGTATTGCATGTGAGTATGTGTTCAAAATGTATTAAAGCTTCATAAAGTTGTGGATTGTTTTGCCTCATTGTGGTTCTTAGCTCAAAATATTATACTCTAGTATGTGTTAGCAATGGCTTCCAAAATGTCATCTTCGATTGCGAAAACCCATGAACAATTATAGGCTTTGCTTGGTAGAAAAACATGCATGATATAATGTCAACTGTAGAATTTATTGTCTACACATTCTTAAGTATGCAAACTTTACTGTGCACTTTCCAATTATAATTTTGTTTATCAAAAACAAGTATTCATACTTGTTGGTGTAATGTGTTTTTTTAAACCTTTTGCGTGATAAAAATGTGAGATTTTTTGTGTGAAGGGGCAAGTGAAGGATAAAGTGGATGTTAAATTTATGTCATATGTTGTTTTCCTATGTATGCAAGCAAGGGAGCTTTTGAGAATTGGTTGTTTTGTTTTAGAATCTATTGAATCTAAAATCTAAGTATCCTTTGTACAAGTAGTAGCAGCAAAAATGTCTTCCTTGTGCTTGCTCTACTTGTAATAATTAGATGTAGACCTTTTTTTTTTGTAAGTAATTTCTTGATTGTCTACTACTAGCGACGTCTTGATAGGAATTAATTGACTGTTATTTGTTCCTTTCTTTTCATGATTTGGCATGTCAAATTGAATGCCATATTCATTTGTTTCCGTTTGATAACCTTGTTTATCAAGATCGTCTTCATTAATTGTGCACATATCAACAATACATTCCAAGCGATCATTTTATCAATGGTCCTTGTTTTCTATATATACTTTTTTCCACATTCGATGAGTTTTCATCAATTTTGAATGGGATTATTAAAAAAATACCTTGTTCAGTGAATGTGTTGTTTTTTTTTCCATGTTCAAGAAGCGAATGCCTTATTCTTCATTTTCATCAATTTTAAATGGGTTATATAAAAGAATTGTCTCTCTATAAAAGCTTTAGCATTTTTATGTAGAGAGACCTTCACAAACTGGATGACTTTAGGTTTTCCTTTTCTTGATTTGGTTTGACACACAATTGTATTCAGCTAGTGTCAAACACATGTTTGACATATGTGTTGTGTTTGTTTCATGTCAGTGTCTTCCAAATGACTCCTCTTGAATTTTGATCCATTGATTAGAATTGGTGATTTTTTTAAAAGACATTAGGAGAATTTTGGACTTAAAAAGGGTCTCATAAGGGGGAGATAAAGAAAAAGATTAATGACTAAATTTCTAGGGAAAAAGGTTGTGGTAAGGGAAAATTTGACAGTTCATAACTGAAGGTTCACGTATTTTTGTTGTCATTTAATGACCTTCATTTTCCAGCGTGGATCTAGATTCCTAATCCAATGGCCCACATACGTTGCCTATTCTAAGCCGTGGATTTGAATCCCTAATCTAATGGCTCACATGCCACATCTTTCTTAGGTCGTTGTTCACATATTGATCCAAGGGCACACCATGGACCATGGAGGTACAAGTCTCCAACGCAGATCTTTGGTTCAATCCGAGGGCTCACATGAAGCGCCTTGTATGGACCCTTAGATTTACTCCCTCATCTAAGGGCTCATGTATAACGCCTATTTTCAACGATTGGATTGACCTCCCCATCCAACGACTCTCTCGATTAGGCGGCCAATGCCATTAGGAGGGATGAGCCTCAATGCTTGCACATTCACCATGTGGACTAAGGACCAGTATGACAGCAGCGACAACAACGACAGCCGATCTGCACCCTTAGATCAAGAAATCATCAAGAGGAAAAGAAAATTTAAATAATTTAATTGGCCTATTATCTCATTTTCTACAAAGCCACAATAAACAAAAGGAATCTAGATAGCTACTTAGTAAGGCTTTAGGTTTGGGATGGTAGACAAAGAAGTCTCAACTTCCTAGTTGAATTAGTTGCATCACTCAAAATATCTTTCCTGCATGAAACAAACACATAATTTTATATTTCTATTAATTATCCAGCTGACTTTTTATTTCTATCAATTAGCTAGCCAAATCTAAATTATTTTACCTTTTTCTCTTAAACAAACAAGATGGATGATTTGTCACATATTTCACTTCTTTACTAGTTCTAGACCAGTTGGCTTGTCTAATAACAAGCACGGGTAGCTTTCACTTTTATACACACCCTACACTACCACTAAAGCAATTTCACTGATCTTAAGTTTTATTGCCAAAACAAATGCACAAAAATAATGTATAGAATGTAAATAACATTTTACATAAATTTTAAAAAACCATAATGAATACAAGACTACCTCTTTGGCAAATAAGCTAGCTCAATCTTTTGGATTGGCTTTTATCCAACCATTTCTACATCAACTAGCAACTCGTTGGCCTCATTTTTTGTTTTCACAACCAAAGCCTTAATGAGTAGAAGGTAGCTCACTTTTGGACCATCTCCACCAGTGAGCAAATGCATCCAGCCTGGCCGACTTCAGCGAGATCTGCACAATGCAAAAAACGGACATCCCAACTTTCCATGAGCTCCAACGGACAGGCCAGAGTAGTGCATGACCTTCACGCACTCGGCCAATGGCTCCATCTCTATGATATAGCAAGCAGGATGACTAAAGGTACGTGAGCTTCTGCCACAAATGATGCCATGCTCTAACAACTCGACGACACGACTACAACAACACCTCCAACTCCACAAAGCTTTCAATGGTTGGCCCCTACATGGAATCCACACTCCATTCAACCACAATGAGCAGCCAGCATGGCTCCAACACCAATTACAAGCGAGTCACACAACCCAACCAGCAGGTGTGACTCGAGGATCACCTCCAACTAGCAGCTCTCCATCAACGAAGAATGAGACACGAGCCACGCCCAAGCTCTACGGACTACAATGAACGATGGCATCACTCAGCAATAAGGAGTGCCATGCCTAGTACACTCAATGTAGAGAGCCAAGTCGGCAACTCACAATGAGCTTTATAGAGCTAACGAGCTCTCGGCGACCCCTGACAAAATTTTCTATGTAAGAGGAATCTTTTAAGATTTTGACAAAATCTCTAAAGATTTCTTCTAACCTTATCACCAAGGTTGGGTCCTCTCAGTGACACGTGGCAATTCTTCTACCCAGCCAAGGCTTGGTCAATGACTTGACATGTGGCAGGCCTACCCTATCCTATGCCACATCAGCATCGATTGACACATCAGCAATCCAATGACTGCAGTGCCACATCCTCGATGGCCACCTTAGCACTACCACATCATCAATGCCACATGTACTAGCATGTCATCATGCCACATGCCACGTGTACTACCATGTCATCATGCCACGTGTACTACCATGTCATCATGCCACATGGCACAGTGCCTTCTAAGCACACAATGCCTCATAGGCACACTTTGTAATCAGCATGTGACCCATAGTGCCACATCACCCTCCAACTACACCATCATTTTGATCACCCCCTTATGATTAAAGTTTGGACATTCTTCTGGGAGCCATAACTTTTGATCTAGATGGAATTTTGAGGTGATCCAAAAAGTAAAATTGATCACCCGACCATGCTCTACACATTGAGCACCTCATATATACTATTTGACTTCTCCATAGGTTAGCATCATCAAATACTCATCATCAAAGATCTACTATAATGTACTCACCACATAAAACAAATCTAAATAAAATTCATTTGCTGCATTTTGCACTTTGACATGTAGTCTAGCTATAGACTAGCATAGCCTTAGAGGAGATTAAACTCCACCAAGCCAAGTAAGCCATTACCATATCACCTGATTAGTTCCCATCGGCATCAACCCCTTTGGATCTATCATCGGGATACATGTTCATACATGTGACACCAGATTAGTCTCTTGGCATTTGGAGATTCATCACGTTAGTGTGACACTTAGCAGTCATCTTCCTCTCGGAATTAGGATTGTTGCACATTTGCACACACATGCCACCCATGTACAGTCATATTTACTAACTATTTTTTGGCATTGGTTCCTACACACATATCCATCAGCCTTGTACGGCCTCTTAGGTATTCTTGACACATGTTTGATCCTTGGCACACAACAGTTCTTACACCATGACATGGTTTTGACCATTTAGTGTAAGCCCCCAGTGGTAGCTCTCATATAGTGTTCTCATGGTAGACACTCTCATCGGTACATGAGTAAGCCTCTCGCACATAGCATCAGACAACCTCCAACATAGAGTTATCCACATCACACAATTTATGATACACTAGTTATGACTCTGGATGAGATCCGTGAGTGGAAAGAAAACCTACTTCAAACATTCATTGCCATAGGATATGTACCAATTTATGATGCAAACTCGAGCCTCATTGGTCTTGAGAGATTGGACATAGCTGTTCATGATAGCATGGATTAGCCCTTAGTTTCTGATCATGCAAATTTTTTTGTAAGACCTCAGTATGAGGCACATTTGACAGTAAGCCCTTACCACGAGGCAGTCCCATCTACATCAACACAATATGAATCTAGTGATGTATAGCCTTCACATTCATGCATGGATCTGACTCCATGGACTACCACATCAGATGCAAATACACAATAGGAGTTCACCGGTGATCATGTAGTTATTCAATAGGTAAGATCTTAATATGAGGCACTCATATCTCCAGCTGCATGTGGAGATACATGTCCCAATGCATTCACCTACTCAAGTGATTCCCTTGTAGCATCCATCACTGATGCTTTCACCTCCAACATGGAGCTTATCACATCCTTGGACACAGTTTTGATGAGCAGTTCAAATCAGCACATCGGTCTTCAAGACATTCAGCATCGGCTCAGTCATGTTGCATTGCACCACCCTTGGATCCAGTTATCACTAGCACCTCATATCTATAGCAGATCATTCCTCAACATAGGGATATTTATGCATCAGTGCAGTTGTGCCCCAATGCAATGGACATAAAGCTACTTTAAGTAGGCATGCATACAAAATACATGGCCATAATAAGAAAGCCTCACATGATGGATAATTATAGTTTAAGGTTTAGCATTTGTACAAAGAGAAGATGATTGAAGGTGATGAAAAATTACAAGCTACAACCATTGCACTAGATTATGTAAGAACTTCAAAAATGTGAAGATCATGGATAAAAGAAGACTAATGTACTATGCTTTATGAGAGTTTCAAAAGATGTGAAGGGGGAGACATTTTTGTAGGTGCATCTAACTAGATGCCTTGTGTATCAAATAAAACTTCAAGAAAAGGTTTTTTTCCACTATCTTGATGTGTAAAATGGTCCAAATTTGTTAGTCAAAATGATTATCTCAACATGACATCATGGGGAGGTCCTTTTTCGAGAACATTGTATATCCATCTTGACAATAGGACAAAGAAAACGAAAATCAAACCTTTCTTGCACACTTGTGTATGTTGTTGGATAATGAGATAGTTTATTCCTCTTAGTTGGGCATACACTAGTTTATTCCTCTTAGTTGGGCATACACATGATCAAATAGATAAAATGTTCACTACATTCTTCAAGAATCTTGGAAGAAATTATGCATTCTCTAGTGGGGATGATGGCACTTGTGAAATATTCTAACACTCCATGGTGTCACTTGAAGAAAACTTCAAAAAGTCTTTTGCCATAGGGAAGGTGAGGAACACTATATCAACAATCTTATCTTCTTGCCTCAATTTCTCATAGCATATCAAAGAACATATCGATACAAGAAATGATATACCTCTTTCTTAGATTGATTGTCGATAGATGGCTTACAGTTTTTGCTCTTTGTTCTTGTCCATGAAATTTGTGCTTTGGTGCAAGAATCTTTGTTGATTGAGAGTGAGGTCAAACAAGACAAGATCAAATAATGACGAGTATGAAATTCTAGTTGTGGAGATATTGCAATTTGGAGGGTTCAAGAGCAAGAACACTTCTTTATGCAATCTTTTGTATAGTTGACACCCTCCGATTCTTTAGTACAACTTGTCCAACCTTACTTCTTAAAGTATGAGCTTTGATCTATATACCGAATTGGGAGATGTACCTTGGCGCATGATGATCTCAAAAAGACAAATAGAACTTGTTGAAATGTGCACAAGTTTGATACTGGATCTAAATTTTGCTCCATGATTGCAAATCTTTCCAAGGTATTCTTGGACATCTTTTTTGGCTTGCACAGGTGGTAGAAATCCACAAGCTAGAGAATGGCCAAGTGCATCATATCATTAGATAATGGTATAGAATGACACATGCTAACTCATTAAAAGTAAATATGTTCTTGAACTAGTTCCATTATAAAAAGGAAAAGGACAAGAAGGGGTGGGAAAAATTAGCCATGCTTGGGAACTTATAATCTTAAATAAGTAGATGTAATTGTCTATGATTTCTAACTTAGAAATGGTAGATGCATCAAAATGAAAGTGATAGACATCCTCTTTGAGAATGTTCTATTAGCTCCTTCTTGAGACTAGCATGGGTGCAAATGTAAGTCTCCACATGGATGAAGAGAATGTTGTTAAGAAGGAGTATGGATCACCTACTTGTTCATCTATGTTGATGATCTTGATCGCAATGAAGATGTGCATGTTGACACAAAAGAGGATGCACTTGCAAAATAAGAGAATCCATTGGCATTTATGGTTGTGTAGCGATAACAAAATATATTTTTTAATATACTTATTTCAAAATTTGTTCTTTTCAATTTCTTTTATTGCAAGGGAAATAATATGGTCTATCTATTTTCTTTTTAAGAAATATCAAAATTTTGTGACGTTTTAAAATCCGTACGAAAGTTATTTGTAAAATGTAAGCCTTTTTTTTTCACAATGATACTATGTAATGGTGTCTTCAAAATTGAAATAAAAAGTCCATTATTTTAAACCTACCTTGCATCCATACTAGTTCAAGCAAGTGCCTACAAGCCCCCCCACCCCACCCCCCCTCCCCCTCTTCAAATTCGTGCTAGTTGGTGAAGGGTGGCAAACTTCAAATTTTGGAGAAATTGGTGCCATTCGTAGGCTCCTCCTTCCTTCTTACTTGAGCTAGGTCGTGCCACTATGTTTGATTCTTCCTCCTCCTCATGCTCCTCATCAACTTCCTCTTCGTCTTGATCCTCATCAACCTTCTCCTCCTTAATTCTCAATATCGCTCTACTCCTCACTAATGGCCACCAAGCAGCTGCATGTGCATGTCATGCATCAACGACTAGATGCTAAATGCTATAGTCACAGTGAGAAAATCTCCTCATGCTCCTTCTCCTCCTTGAACTTCCTCTTGCTCCTCCAACATCCTCTTCCTCCTTATCAACCTTCTCCTCCATCCTTCTCATCAACCTCCTTCACCTCCTGCTCGTCACTCATGGGAACCACAGCATTCAAGAGTATATTTGGGGGGGATGGTGGGTATATGGATCTACCGACTGCTCATCCCTTTTGTTGCTTCTAAAACGGAGCACAGAAGAAGTCCAACTACAAGGTGTCATCCACTCATATAGTGGTGGAGCATATTTTTATGAGACTAAAGCAAATGTGGGGGGTTCCTTCACTAGGTTCTTGATGTGGAGTCCTTACCCAAGATAATTGCTACAGCTTACGTGCTCCATAACATTTTTTTGGATTATGACCTAGGGATGTCCATCCAGGGCATGGACATTCACGCAACATGTACTCCACAAGTCCATGCAACATGGACAACGACACCTCTATGACATGCTCTCTTTCAGCACATGAGAGAAGGGCTTATGTGAGCCTTAGCATTTGTATCTTGTGTCACTTTCCATTTATGCATTTCACTTCTTATCTATCTTTATATTGGACCTTGTAACATATGTCAGAGAAAATGGTTATACATGTCAAATGGTCATATATGGCTTTATATGTGCCTATACATCCATGGGTATATTAATTTATCTATTTATATTTATATTATTGTATGGTATATCTATGGTTACATGTATATAGTTATATATATTCTTTATTTGTGTGTTTAAACAAATATTTACTATTATAATATATGTGTGTGCATGCGCGCACATGTGTGTGTGTATGAATATATACATCTATATATATATATCTACTTATGTTCTAGTAGGCATATGTAGATTGGGATAATATTGTTCACCCATTACCTCCCGGCTTACACATGTACTTTTCTTGAACCATTACAAGAACAACTCAAACATATATATATTTATATAAACACACACACACACACACACACACACACACATAAAAGATATATATATAAACATATATATGGTTATGCCTTTCTCTGGTATTTGTTTATTTTGGGAATGTGTCAATACTCAAGCAAATGATTTTCATCATTATAGCCTTGGATTAGCCAAAGCTAGATCAAACAAAATTTAAAATACATCTTTCATTTACATGAAGGAAGGGTGTAATGCCTAATTGTGTTAGAGTTTGGTGTTTGCTTTTGCAAACAATGTGACAAAAATTGAGCCTGAACTCTCAATACCTTCCCTCAAGATCAACATCATGAAGTAGGCCTTCCCTCAAGATGATGATTCTGGGGAATCGAAGAAGGACTGAGCATTACATTCCATCACACCCCTTTAATGGGAATGTCCTTCCTCTACGTCAAGCCAAGAGCTAGTCGGTGTTTCTCGAAAAGCTCTTTACCGAGTGGTTTGGTAAAGATGTCTGCAACATTTTCTTTGCTATCACAATGTTGTAGTGTGATGTCACCAAGTAACACTCTTTCTCTGATGAAGTGCTCTCTGACATCAATGTGCTTTGTACTGGAGTGATATATTGGATTTCTAGCCAATGCTTGAGCCGATTGATTATCACAGTATATTGCTGTTGGCTTTGACTCATCAAAGTAATCTGTTTCTGACAATAGTCTTCTGAGCCATATAGCCTCATATGCACCTGTAGTGAGTGCTCTATATTTTGCTTCAGTCGAAGACAAAGAAACAGTTGGCTATTTGTTTCACAACCATGATATAGCACCTTGACCAAGGAAAAATGCATATACCTGTGTCGATCTCCTAGTCTCATGATCTCCGCATAGTCACTGTCACAGTATCCATGCAACCGTGGATGACTTCCTCTATATTCTATCCCAAACTGTCTTGTACCTCTTATGTATCTCAAGACTCTTTTGGCTGCATTCCAGTGAGATTGTTTTGGATTTGCCATAAATTGTGCTAGTGAGCTTACTGCATAACAAATATTTGGCCGATCCGATGAGCTGCCTATAGTATCTGTCATTAACTGTAGGCTTTTCTGAATCTTTAGTAAGTTTCAAACTCTGTTCCATGGGAGTGACTGCAATCTTGCAATCTGCCATATGAAACTTCTTTAGGAGACTATCAATATACTTGAGTTGACTCATGAATGTGCTATCTGAATCTCTCCAGGACTCAATTCCAAGACAATAGTGCATAAGTCCAAGATCTTTCGTGTCAAACTCTGCAGATAAGTCTTATTTCAGTTTTCTGATGAAGCTATCGTTGCTTCCTGTCACAATCAGATCATCTACATACTAAAGTGCAATAGTAATGTCTTCCCCTTGAACTTTGTAGTAGAGAGTATGATCTGCATTGGACTTCATGTATCCCAGATCAGCAAAATACTTGTCGATTCTGCTGAACCAACTTCTGGGTGCTTGTTTTAAGCCGTAGAGACTTTTCTTGAGATGGCAAACCTTATTCTCCTTTCCTGGTTCAACATAACCTACTGGTTGTTGCATGTAGACTTCCTCGTCTAGATAACCATTGAGAAAAGCATTCTTGACATCGAGCTAATACACATTCCATTTGCTACGTGTTGCTAGTGATATCAGGAACCGTATGGAATCCATCTTTGCTACTGGAGCATAAGTCTCATCATAGTCTTGACCATATTGTTGTGCAAATCCTGTGGAGATGCCCAATGTGTGGCTTTTGTCCAGTGAATGCTTCATAAGGAGTCATACCCTGTATCAGTTTGGTAGGAAGCCAATTAAGCAAGTAGTTAGCTGTAGCTATTGCTTCTACCCAATACTGATTTGGAAAAAGCTTTTCACTAAGCATTGCTCTAGCACTGTCTGCTAAAGTCCCCTTCTTCCTTTCAGCTCTTGCATTCTGCTGAGGAGTATCTGCACATGTGAATTGTCTTCGAATGCCGTGATTTTTGCAAAAGTTCATGAATGTTGAAGACATGTATTCACCTCCTCTATCTGATCTCATGACCTTGATCTTTCTGTCTGTCTGGTTTTCTACCATGGCTTTGAATTCTTGAAATCTGAAAAACACTTCAGATTTCTCTTTCAGAAAGTAGACCCAACAATATCTGCTATAGTCGTCGATGAAATTCAAGTAGTAAAGTGAACCATTAATGCTGCAGGTCTGGGCATAACCCCATACATCTGTATGAATTAAATCAAGAATACCCCGTGCACGAGAGGTACTTCTGACAAAGTTGGTTCGCTTTTGTTTGCCGAAGCAGCATGCTTCGCAAACTTTTCCAAGAAACTGTAGCTTCGAAATCCCAATTGCCATACTCTGATTCCTAAGATCTAACAAGTACTTGAAGTTGACATGACCATATCTCTTGTGCCATTTTGCAGATAGTGGCATCTGTTGTGGTTGAGCTGACATGGCATGCTTATTTGGTACTGTAGCTAGCATTATGTATAAGCGTCCTTCCTTGACACCTTTTGCTACTAGCTGACACCTTTTGGATTTGTCTCTGATAGTGCATTCATCACCGTCGAAGATGACTTTGTAATTGTGTTCCGTCATTTGACCTACTGACAAAAGGTTATTACTGAGCTTCGGAACATAGAGCACATCTTTCACTAATCCTTTTGTACCAGTGAAATTGTTCATAGGGATAACACTTGTCCCTTGAACTAGATTCGATGCATTCTCTGCTGTGTAGATGACATTTTTCTGACTTCTAATGGCTTCATTTCTGTGAACCATTCCTGATGATTTGTCATATGAGATGATGCACCGCTGTCGATGTACCAAGGATCCTGTTCAACTTGGTCGACTTGATAGCTGAAATCCTCTTTGGGATTGAGATCAGTGTCTAGGTACACTGTATCAGTCTGATGCAATTCCTCGCTTGCAAGAAACATATTTCCATGTTCATTTGCAAAATGACTGTGACTAGAATGTCCACCACGATGATTTCCTCTGCCTCGAGAATTCCCTCGATTACTACTAGATTGACCGCCTTGGTCGTACTGCTTCTTGCGGCAATCTCTTT
This sequence comes from Dipteris shenzhenensis, assembly GCF_047967505.1. Taxonomy (NCBI): domain Eukaryota; kingdom Viridiplantae; phylum Streptophyta; class Polypodiopsida; order Gleicheniales; family Dipteridaceae; genus Dipteris; species Dipteris shenzhenensis. The sequence goes on along the minus strand of NC_141603.1, from coordinate 4,082,562 downwards.
CATAGTGTCCAAACTTGTGACAGTAGTTGCACTGAATGTTTGACACATTGGTGGATGTATTCCCTCGTCCTTGGAATCTTCCTCGGTTGGAATGATTTCCTCTTTGCTGATTCTGATGTTGCTGATGCTGATTTTGACTTTGATTTTGTTGATGATGACCACTTTTCTGGTATGATTTAACTCTGCCTTTGCCTTTGCCTCTGCTTCTGTCTGAAGCTATGAATGCCTGATCATTAGAATAACCTTTACGTGCTTGAATGGTTTGAGTCCTGAGTTCTTCACCAAGTAGGACTTGACTGAAGTTCTTTCAGTGTTGGAATTTGCCGTTGGATGGCAATACTCTGGACTAGATTCTCGTATCCCTCTCCTAGTCCATTCAAAATGACTTGAACCATTTCTGCGAGGTTCATAGTCTCTCCTGCTGCTGCAAGTATAATGTGGGAGCATGGATGTCTTTGATGATTTGCATTAGCATGATGTGATCTCTAGGAATGCCACAATCCAAGCATACACCAAGTAGTAAGAGGGTTTACTGGTCTTGGAGCTATATACATGTATGCAACATGAAGGTGTCATGCCAGATATCTAGCCTTTGTTGAAGAATTGAAGGCTTGCAGTGTCCTGACAACACTGGAAGAGGGGAAGAAACTTGATAAAAACTTTGCAAAAATAAGATGCCTGGAGAAAGCTAAGCTATTCGTTGAGCGCTCCCAACTAGTGAATAGTGGTTTTGAGTTGAATGTTTTTTTGGGAACCACCTTGATGGTTTTCTATACGAAATGTGGAAGCATGCAAGATGCATGGTGTGTCATTGACAATTTCCCCTTTTGTGATGTAGTTACATGGACTAGCATGATCCTAGGATTATAGCAAGGAAAAGTTGTGCTAACTTTGGACTTGTACACATAGATGTAATGAGGTGCTAGCTTACACACCTGCCTATATTCACCCTTTCCTAGGTCCATATGACAATATCTATATATGTTCATACAGGAGCAAATTATAGCCAATGTATAGCATATATCATAGTATATACAAGGGCATGTAACCTGCATATATAGCCACATAGTTTTACATAAATAGCACTAAAAAACAGCAGCATTACACCCACCACTAGTAAGTGGAATCCAATAGATAGTAAGTAAAATTTGACATGTCACATCGCAAGTCTCATCATACTAATATCATAATTTTTATGGCCACATATGCTTTTTTGGCTAAGCCATTTTTGGAATATACTGCATAAATGCGGGAGAGAACACTGGTTAGTATCCTAGCATATCAAAGAGTGAAATCGACGCAAGCAATGTGAGAATGGGTGTATTGCTTAGGAGGTCGCAAGAGTAGTTGTAAGAGAGATAAGGCCAACATTTCCAAGTAATGTATGTATTGAAGGAGATACGGCCAAGGGAAAGGATCTAGCTAGCTAGATGTCACCGATAGACCCGCTATAAGAGGAGCAAGAGCTCCAAGATCAATGACGTTTTTAGTACTAGCCATATTTAAGCAACATGAAGGCAACTCAAGGGGGATGGTGCACCAGCAGCAGCAAGGAACTAACTCAAGAATGGTGCAACAATTTGAACATACGTTGTTTGCATTACAGACCTTGCGGCAAGTCAATTGGCTAGTCGGTTCAAGGAATCAACTGACAAACTCTAACCGATGCAATGGGCTAGTCTATTCAAGGAACCAAGTGATAAACTCTAACCGATTTAGTCAGTCTTCTTCTCGAAAAACCTTTGGGCGGCCAAATATGAGAATCGTGTTGGATATCCTGCTCAAAAATAAATAAAAGATACCAAAAGGTATTTAAAAATCATTTATAATGAGAAGAAAAAATCGCTCAAGAAGTGACAAGAAGATGAATCCCATAGGTATTAGTATGGTATGTATTGGTTAGCCAAATGCAATTGTTCTATAATGGAGAAATAGGACAGATTTTTTAATTTTTCAAAGAAGACAAAACAAAATATAATAGATACTTAGTGTGTGGGTGGGTGGGTGGGTTGAGGTGGGTGTTTGTGTTTGTATGTGTATGTGTATGTGTGTATGTGTGTGGGTGTGTGCACATGTGCGTCTATGTGTGGGGCACACGTGTGTGGGTTGGGGGGGGTCTGTGTTTGTGTGTGCATGTGTGTGTGCGTGTGTGTGCACGTGTACATCTATGTGTGGGGCATGCATGTGTATGTATGTGCATGCACCCTCACCATCTTATGTGTGGGACCCTCTCATTTGCATCGCTAATGGTTCTAGTCAAACAAGGGTTTTTATTAATAAACTTAATGCATTTTCTAAGAATTTTATTCCTTTTGAAACCATTTTGCTAGGATAGATGTACAAGCTCAACACGTTCGCGAATTCACAAAAGGGGACGATGCTAAGTAAATGACCATGTGAAATGACCTAGTATTATATTGAGCCATTGTGATAAAGTTCTAATGCTTGTATATTTGATAAACAATTGTTAGGAGTTGAAGTTTTTCTTTGTTCTAGCCAAACTAAACAAAAATAAACGTGTGCAAGGGGAAGAGAGAGTAAAGTTAAAAATTAAAAGGTCATTTTCGTGACAAAATAACCATTACAAGAAGATTTCCTCCTTTAAACAAGGAATTTCCATGGGATGAATCCAAATGGTGTTTTTTCGAGTGTAGGGTTGCATAGGCTAAAGAAACATCCTAAGGGGTTATTAAAGATATAGATATAGTTAATGTGCCTAAATGTTTTGCAAAAAAACTTAAGTCAATCGGCCCTCCCTAGCCTAGCTAGCCTAGATATATATTGAACTTCATAAATTGCAAAATACAACCAAATTAGGGAGCAAAAGTAACCCATGGGAATCGTTTTTACTCATGGTAAGTCTAGGCACCTACTTGAATATAAGAATTGTGAGGCACCTCTAACTCTTATCTTTGACCCTAACACTTTAAAGTTTTAAAAAAATGTGATCCAGGGAATTGAGAATAGGTATAAGGCATCATCTGCATGCCTTTCCAAGCCTAGTTGTAGTGCTATGTTTTAACATAGAAGGGTAGGGTTGTAAATTCATAATTTAGTGCATGAAATTTTACTAGATGGTGTAAAAAGGCATGATAATTATATAAATCATGTCTTGCTATGTGATTTGATATGTAACATGACCCCATTTGAACTTGTAAATCAAAAGATACAGGGATGTGAAAATGTCATCTTTTGGGCCAAAACACGTTAACACGCTTCCTGTTTTGGCCCAAAAGATGATGTTGCCAAAACTAGGAGCACATTAACGCGCTCCGTGTTTTGGCCCAAAAGATGACATTTCCACATCGATGTATCTTTGCAAGTTGTCAAAATTTAGTTGTTTTAGGCCAAAAGACGAGTTTTTGATATCTCTATATCTTTTGATTGTCAAATCCAAACGGCATAATGTTACATATCAAATCAAGTGACAAGGCGTGATTTAGATGAATATCATGTCTTTTTGCACCATCTTTAAAAATTTTGTGCATCAAAATACGAATTTTGGGCTTATTTGTTGCACCAAATTTATGGTGAGGTTCCCCTTAATAGGGAGCAAGGAGACACCCCTTCATAAATGTACATATAAGATTTACATTAAGTTGCTATTTTATTAATCCCCTCATGTACATGAACTGCATGTAAGTGCCCCCATTAAAAAAATACCCCTCAGTGCACTAAAGTGCTATGTTACATGTTTATGAGTGATCCCTAGGGTATTGCCAAACCCAAATGGGGTCACGTTAAATAGTCCTCAACTTTGGACTACTCAACTTCAAGAAATATGACACATAACCCCCCTTTTGAATGCTTTCTACTTCAAGCAATTATTTTATGGGACACTTAGATTCTTTCTTTGCTTGCTTGATTTTCCTACATCTTCAACAAATTCTCGCTCACTTTTTTAGGCTCGCTTGCATTTTACCACTCGCTCTATCGACTGCCTTCTTCCCAGGCAGCTTTTGCCAGAAGGACAAAGTCCACCACAAGGTTGAGGTGGCATTTTCAGCCTCAACCTTGGTGCTTTTCTAGCGCTCTGTGTAAGAATGTTTTTTTCCCATGGGTGTTCTCTTTCTCATGCCTACCTTTGGATCCTGAAAGAATTCCGCTTCATTATTCTAATATACAATTGGTTCAACTTCGCAAGAATAGGAGTATATAGGAATGACATAATAATGTTTTCTACACCAACACCCATTGTAGGAAAGTATGTGGACTTCCCTTAGAAATAAAGCTTTTCACTCGAGGGAGAAATCAATTTCAAAGATCCCTCAGCTAGCCATTCGATAATGAAGCGAATCACACTTTTATCTCCAAACCATACCCTTGCATAATGTAATTCTGCCATGAGCTTTTCTCTTGGGGTTTCTTTCATACTTAATAAAGTCTTTTCAATGGAAAAAAAAAACAGCAATGTTATCTGCAAGCTCACTATCCAAGAACTCCTCAACCTGTCACATGGAAAGACTCAATCCATAATATCAGCCTGAGATCTGACAAAAATGCTCATTGCTTCAGCCACAAACAAATACAAGAAAGGAGCAATATGGCATCCCTATCAAACTAATCTAGAAATCCGAAGTCTCTCTCCCCTATCACCTCTAATAAGCAACTGGTTGTGGGATGATCTGTACAAAGAAGAGCCCCTCTAATCCATGCATTTAAGAATCCAAAACGTAGGAGGGTACCTTCCAAGAAACACCAATCTACTCTGTCATAAGCTTTCTGAAAATTCAAGAGTAGAATGGCCAGCTGTTGGCCACTCGGCACAGCCCAGTCTGAAGCCTCCCAAAATGAGAAGAAAATGCTTCAACCATGCACAAAGCCCATCCGCGTATCATGAATGAGATGTGGAAGAATAGGATGCAAATGCAAACTTATAGCTTTAGCCAAGATCTTATAAAAACTGCCCAAAAGAGTGATTGGCATCCATTGGAAAATCAAATTTCTGCAACCCCTTGTTGGGATAAGATGGATGAGACCCTCTGTAACTGAATCACACATAGAACAAGAGTCCCAAACACCCTGCAAGCTAAGGTAACATGGTCCCCAATTATGTCCCAAAAGGAGGGTCCCAAATACTTGTTCTTGGGGAGGGCAAGGAGTGCAGTCCTAAATTCAAGATTGATTAAAGATGCATCAATTGAGCCTCATGTCTAGTTTTACTAATGCTGGAATACCCTGCCAAACTCTATATTTGGCATCATCTCTGGCAGGTGTATCAAGATCTACTGAAATAAGGAAGGCTTAAAAATCATGATCTAACTGTAAAACACCGTCAAAGTCAATAAGCTGAGAAACACTCTCTACAATGTCTTGGGCCAACAGTAGAGAACAAGTGTTTATTGACTTTGAATCCAAAATGATTCTCAGGTATCAAAGGCATACTCTGCTCTCTTATCTAAGAGCCCTTGCTGCAGCAAGATGCTCCCAAATTTATAGGCCGTTTTAGCTCCTCCCCTTGCAAGCCTGACAACTGTTGTTTGAGGCCTGTCTCCAGTTTGAGAATCTAATATCTCCTAATACTAGCGATAGGATGATAAAAATCACATGCATATTCAACATTGATCCTACTTGCTCACGACCTTGACTGCCCACCAGAAGAGGAAACCATTCGATCGTTGGAGCATGATATGGTCATCGAAATTATTAGGGTCAAGCACAATGACCCTAACTCTAGGTACCCCATCCTATCTTATTGCCTCTGCTACCGAAGAGGAAAACCACGGAGGGATCTCTGTGACCAGCCCAAAGGTAGCTCCAATTGTGGGCAAGGGGCCGATGGAAAACTAGAGGCAAACCTAGGAATCTGATAAATAGTGAAGTCACATGCATGTCCTTCTTCACAGGGTCAAAGCCTAAAGAGAAGTATTTGAAAAATATCTTCCCGGGTCTCCAAGTGCCAACGGGCTAGCCTTGAGCACTATGGTCGCGGCTCCAAGAGAGTCAAAAGCCACTTGAAAGAAACCTCACAACAAACATCGAGCATCAGAAAGGTGGGAAGGTAAGGTGGCTGAGTGGAGGGTCCTGGAGAGGTAGTAGGCAGCAAGGGCGGGTGGAGAGGTAGTGGGAGAGGAAACGGGTGAGGAGAGGGGGGGTAGAGCAGGCAGTGGATGGAGTGGGACCCGTGGCCTGCTGCATTCTCCCCCACCGCCTTCCATGCTCCTCCCCACTTTATGCTGCTGCTGCTTGCTGCATTCCTTCTCCCCATGGGCTTCCCTCCGCTCCCCTTGCTGCCTTCTCCTACCCATCTGTATCCTCCTCCAACTCCGCTCCTAGGAGAGCAGCAAGCAGCAGCAGCGTGCAGGGGCTATGCAGCTAGGGAGCAGTGCGATGGGGATATGGGCAGCATGCCTGGTCACTAAAAATACCTTATTTTCATGCCTATGGGTTTTCAAATTTTTATTCCACGTTTGCATATTTCCTCCAAGAAAGCGATTGATTATATGCCAAATTCTCCAAAGTTTTTGAACGAACCACGAACACGGTAACAAGTAGGGATAGCATCTTTGATCATACAATAAATCATTCCACCCTTTGATCATACGATAAATCATTCCACCCCTACGACGTCATAAGGTCGCTCTTATTATACATAAGTGCCTCTCCCTTAAAGCCTCATGAATGCCATCTCAATTTACATGCTTTTCAATGTTGAGCCTCATTTTTTGAGATGTATGAAGAAGTGTGAATCATGTTTATAACTACCCTCTCTCATTTATCACTAGAATTACAGCCACCAGAACCTTCTTTATGGTACAGTTCCAATGCCAATGGTTCCTAAGTTTCCTGTAATGGCCTTAGCAAACGATGGTCAAATGCCTTACTTATTGCATTTTTTGTCTCCCACATTATGCTTTGTTGGTATGTGAAATTGTCCACATTCAAGAAGGGCAAGGACTAACCAATCACATTGCATCGAAGGGTGTAGTGATCATCTTCTTGACCATATCTTTCTGCTGCATGTGTCTGTACATACAGTTGCATCAGCATAGCCTAGCTCTTAAATTAATAAATCTGTATACACTGGATTAATAAACTATGTCTAGCTGACATCACCTTGGTACAAGTTATGATGCAGAGAGATATGGACAGAGCAATAAATTCAAACCAGATTTGGACACAAAAATGCATCCATATATTGACCCCTCAAGTGTATATTGACCCCTAGAAGCTTATCATCACTCAAAACCTATTTTTAGAGGGCCAATTAAAATATTTGAGAAAGACAAGATGCTGTAGTCAAGATCAACTAATCCACGTTAACTGCGATTAAGATATCGAGCCGGAAAGAACATCCTAGTGTAGATCAGCTGCCTCCAGCTCTTCAACTTCATATCTCACTTCTTCCATACACTCGTTAATGGCTGTAACAGCATCCTGTACAGCTTTGATAGCCTCATTCAAAGCAGCATTATATTCAAACTCAGCCTCTGCATCCTCTAAACCATCAGCAACTGAAATTTCATGGACATGAATGCAATGGTGTTGCAAGGGCATGTTCTCAAAGCAGCACTGGTCATGAGTGACAACACGTTCAGATGGCCGTCCTGCTTTCTTCAATACCTGCATCTGTGCTGTCTGAACAAACAAACAAGCAAACAGCAGCTTATGTTAGGAACGGGTCTACAAAGATATCTAAACTTTCACACCCAGGTGATGAGTGAAAATCAAAATATAGCCAAAAAATGGATCAATTAGAGGATTTATTAGATGACTCTGAGATAGACAAGGAATAATTTAAGTTTTCACACCACACCATATGCAATTTTTTCTTTTCTTGAAGCTGAACAGAGTGCAATAGCTTTGCCATGTCCTCTCTGCAATATCCAGGGCTCCTAAGAGTGGATTCTATCTTGAGAACCTGCATCATAATGTCATAGAAAAAAAGGTTGATTTCAGCCTAGCTGCTGTTAATTTCTCCTGCTTTCAATTCTTTTTGGCTCATCATTGTCAAATTGATATTCCCTGCCAAAGATGGGAGCTCAAAACATAATAGATAGACAGAGGAGAATTTTTGAAAGGCCATGCTAGACCTTCCCTGAAATCTCAGTTAGGAATAGCCTTTTCTGTAACCTATCTTGTGTTAAAGGTAATCTATGTTGTGTTTAAGGTACGTACAGGGATGGAAAGCTCTGTATGGGGTAAGGATGCGAATGGGCAAACCAATAAAACCACTGGAGGACTGTCATGTTGTGGCCTTGAAATCAACTGGTTATTACTGGTATGATCACATGATCTTAGCCTGGCTTTCCAGGGGAGATCTCCCCTTACTCCTCTAATTTGTCAGCTTGTACGCCTCACCAATCATCTTTGGTTGATTTCTGGAGAAGGCGGACGAGTCTGATTCATTCAGCCTGAAGGCCCATCATTGCCCGGAGGCTTGTCCCCTTTGTCAAGCTCTTTGCCTTTGGCTTTATCTGAGTTGCCATCTCTATAAGAAATTGATGCATGGTCAAATTGTATTATTATCCTTTTAAAGACCACAGGAAAGCCTTTTTCTGTGTGCTGACCTTGATATTAAAGCCGATCATTCTTAGCAATGGCCTTGTGAGATCATGGACATAGAGCTGGGGTGGCACAGCTGGTTGACTTTCAATATCTTTTAAGTGTACCATGGACTGAGGTTGGCTCTTGAGTGAGCGTGGGTGTGCGTGCGTGCTTAGCACACGTGTGTTTGCACACGCACCTGCACACTCATACTACTCAAACGTCTGTAGAAAAGAGCTAGACTTGACAAATCAAATTTGCACTTAAGCTAGCCCTTTTTCATTTGAAAAAAGCTAGCATGGATAGAGACAATTTCTAGCAAATTAGCTTGTTTTGTATATGGACAGCCGAAATTAACATGTATCTAACCATGTACTTCACATTAGTATGTACTATGTAGAATGCCAATCTTGTACTTTCCTAAATCTATAATGTCTATCATTCAAAGTCCCCTTCCATAGAGTGCACAATCATCAAATTAGGAGTTTGTTTGGAATGGAGCGCTTCCAAATTCGGGGATCAGCAATTCCTTTCGGATTGCATTAGGGAGATTAGCTGCACTCTACAAAGTGCTGGTTACGAAGAGAAAGAATCTTCAAAGTTGATCAGCTTTTCTGAGATATTTAAAATGAGTATGGTAAAGAAAATGGCTCACTTGCTTTGAGCAATCAGTAAATTCAGACGTGATTTGACTGCAGAGTGCTTGGAAGGTTGACTCAGCTCCAGTCTCTTTGTAATCCGAAAAAGCTCTGCAAAAACCATGAATTGTCTATTGAATTTAAAGTTCAAATGCTCATTACTTTACTGTCCATTCTCTCTCTCTCTCTCTCTCTCTCTCTCTCCCCCCCTCCCTTAGGGCTGCATAAGAAGGAGCCAAGCATTAAAAAATGGCTGCATTTTGTTGCTTTGTAGATTTCAAGAAAGCATTTGACATTGTTCCACGCAAGAAACTATGGAAAAGATTGAAAAGCTTCAAGTCCCACACGAACTTCGAGAGGCTACATACCGTCTGTATGAGAAAGTACGAGCTGAGCTAGCACAGCCACTTGTAGATGGCTCCTTCTCCAAAGGGAAAGCTGTCATAGCAGTGACATAGGTATCAAACAAGGCTGTCCCCTGTCGCCAACTCTTTTTGCTTTTTATGGATGACCTGGAAGATTGGATGAGAATAAACCGTAGAGAAGCTGTCCAAATAGCAGGGTTTTTTCTATTTTTGCAGATGATATACTCTTCTTCGCAAAGAGCAAGCAGAGAATGCAAGCACATTTGGATGCAATAAGGAGCTTCTGCAGCTCAGAAATGCAAGTCGACATAGCCAAGACAAAAGTCATGGTGATTGGGACTCGCAATAAACAGATTGATGCCACTTTCAAAGGGGAGCCTTTGGAAACAGTCAAACTCATATAAATATCTAGGGCTGGAATTCGCCAATAACTACAAGTGGAATACATGTGTAGAAAGAAGAATCTTGGGAGCATTGAAAGCTTTATACAGCTTCCAAAATAAGTGCAGGAAGACACATCTATGGAATTGGGAAATGAGAAAGTTTCTATACACTATGCTTGTACAAATAGTGATCCTTTATGGGTGTCTAGCATGGGCTATTGGGCTCTCTAGGACCTACTGGAAAAGAATAGAAACGTTACATAAGAGATTTCTCATAGGGGAATTGGGGGTTAAGGCTCAGACACGCTACCCCATCCTGTTGGCTGAGATAGGTATAATACCTCTCGAAGGGGAGGCACTATGCCACAATTCATGGCTTACCTCAACAAAGTTGAGAAGATGGATGCCATCAGGATACCTCACAAGGCATTGGAAGCTACACAAACCACTGGATGGTACCGAGATGGGATGGAATTATGGGGTATAACCAGAGGATGCATGTGAGATGAGGGGGATGGTGGCACAGAAGATGCTAAAAAAATTATAGCAAAACCCAGGGGCAATTGCAGTTCTACAAACATGTGATTAATCCAATGGACAGCTATGGGATGCAAAAATACCTTGAGGAAGACGTAAGAAGGTTTGAAAGGCATCTAATATGCAAGATGAGAACCAGCTCACATGACCTAGAAGTGGAGAAGGGAAGGTGGGAAAGACCTTTGGTGCCAAGAGAAGAAAGAACGTGCAAACGAGTAGCACGTACTTCTAACACGTCAGACCTATGCAACAGCAGAGAAAGATACGATAGAAAAAGGGGCAACCTGGAAATTCTATTAGAGCAGCCAGCTACAAAGCTAGGGAGCTATATAAAAGGAGTTTTGGAACCCACAACAAGGTACTTGGACTAGCACACAAGCTAGCTCAACAAGTACTAGTCTATAGTATTTTCTTTCACCCGATGTAAAAGACCACTATTTGTTGATGGTGATCACCAGTCCCATAGATCCTGAAGGGTCTAATACAATCAAACCATATCATATCTCTCTCTCTCTCTTATGCAAGCTGATGCTTCATGTGCCTACCCAAAAAACAAAGAAAAGGGTTTGATTTAGCATCACATTAAGGGGAAAGGAGAACGAGAGAATGACAGAGAAAGGGATAAGGGGAGAAACAAGAAAGAGTACAAGATTCCAAAGCAATTGACTCTACAGGACATTAACACACACGTCAACAGGAATGGACTAGGTCTGGACAGCAAAGCGATAACGAAGACTGCTACAGTATCTACCTCGGTGGGGCCATCATCCTCATCATCATCACCAACATCCACCTTGGGGTCCTCACCATCAACTTCGACAACCACAGCGGGATCTTCTACCTCGACCTCGACCTCGACATCGACCGTTACATCAACTACAGTTCCATCACCTACTTCACAGTCTCCAAATATCTATACTGGCCTACAGTACTCTCTCTCTCTTCCCTGTCACCCCTCCCACTTAGCCAACCCTTCTTCCAGTATTCTACTAGAGTCCCCTTATCACTGCTCAGCTCACTCGATCACCACCCACCATCCAGCCCCCCCACCTTTGTACTAGCTCCCTTCCGGTTCGAGATCCCCAGAGGATTGGGCTACCCACAAGCTGACCCACCAGATCGGTGGGAGTCTCTTCTCATATATGTACACAGTATTCGGGCACGTGAGGTGGAGTTGACCTGATTTGCACAAGAGCAGGCCCGTTTCCGCATGCGCTCGTCATTCAGCAGCAGGCCAGTCTCATCCAGGAGCTCAGATGGGTCACACCAGCAGTGGCGGTGGAGGCCCAGATAGCCACCATGCAGTCGGCCATAGCAGAGACTTCCAAATGGGGTAAATGTAGTGAAGTGGGAACCTGCGAAGGCAACCGTTTCGCCTACCCTTTTGGAGCAGCAACAGAGGGCCACTAAGGCTTTCAATATCAAAGTCCGAGGAATCCCACAAACAGAGATCTCACCGATGGATAATGCGACCACCTTTGTGGCGACTACACTAGGGGTCCCTGATCATGCTATTGTGGGAGCATGGTGAGTGGGGAGAGACCCCAACAGAGAGTAGCCTCTTGTTATACACTTCAGCAACACTCAAGCACGCTTGGCAGCTTTGCGTCGTAGTTCGGCCCTACGGGGTCACCCCACTACATCTATGGATGAGAACCTGACTCCTTTGTAGGTAGAGGAGAGACATGCTCTCTTGCAGCTGCGGGATGCGGCTCGAAAGGAGAAAAAGTGGGTAGTAGTGCGGGATGGACGTCTCATCACCGGACCCCACCGATCACCTAACCGTCCTCCCACATAGGGGGCGAGGTCTATGAGAAGCAAGATACCGAGACCCTTGCTTGCACCATTTGGAACTGTAATGTAACCCTGGTCCCTTTGGTCAGAGCCTCGGAATTCCTCGGAGTTCTACACAGGACAAGACATAGTCTTCTACACAGAGACACATCAGAGCCTAGAGCGCCCCTTACTGATGGTCAGTGGATACACTTGGGAGTCAGCCTACCGGGGGGAGACGAGGGAGACATGTGGAGTATGTGGTTCAAGAGGAGTGGCAATCCTACATAGATTGTCTCTCATTGGAGCAATCTCAGTGGAGAGGAGAGATGCACATTCTAGGTTCCTTTGGATCTCATTATGACGCACGACTAGCCAAGATCTCTTCGTAGCGATCTGCTACTTCCCACCAGAGACATCACACTTCACCAGGGTAGTGCAGGAGGAGGCCGAGACATCACCATACACAACTCTCCACCAGGATATCATGGATTTTTCAAGCCGCGGAGATGTTCTTCTAATTGAGGACTTCAACTCGAGGACAAGAACACGTCATGTGCCACTGCTAGATTTTCGAGAGAATATTGTTTTACTTCCTGACATAGATCTCACTGACGTTGGCATATCATGAGTGTCCACTGATAGACGGGCCCCTATTACCTCCTATGGACATGCACTACTTGATCTAGGTACAGAGCATGATCTCATTCTCTATAATAGCCTTGAGCAATGGCCCTCCTCCAGTGGCTTCACCTGCTTTCCACATGGAGGGGGGTCTAGCGTGGTTGATTATATCTTGGGATCCCCTGCCTTCACATCACACATCACGGACTTCTCTGTTTCGCCACCTCCACCTAAGGCGGATCATACACATCTCTTCTTTAGTATCCACCTTGCTACACCACCTACAATACCACCCACTTACACTACCTATAATGGCCTACACTTCGATCATAGCCTCTCACCAAGATATTATGCACGACTCTACACTCTACTCACCTATATTGATCACATACCTCTCCTAGAGGACGGGGCCACTTTGATTAGCCGATCACTGCACGAGACTACCCTTCACGCCTTCCCATACACCACACTCTCTAAATGTCCATCATCTCTAGGATTCATGCCATGCAATAGCTGGTATGATGACGAGTGTAAGGCTCTTTGCTTTCAAATCCATACATGGCCTACCAAGAGAACTGGACATGTTACGCGAGTATCGCCGTCTAGTTCGCCAGAAGAAACGAAACTTTGTTCGCTGAAACGAGGAGAAATTAATGAACATCCTGTTTAGCAATAACCCCGAAGACTTTTGGCGACAGTTTCTTGAAAGGCGGTCCCCCTCACCACTCACAAATACTCAAGGTTTGGCACAACTACGCTCGCACATTATATGACATCCCCAACCAGCCCACTCCTGATCTTTCATCCACACTGTGACCGATCTTTTGCAGTCTATTCACTAAGAGGAGCGTCAAAGACATGGTCATGAAGCTTCACAATGGCCAAGCGATGGTTCATGAGGGTTTATGCACCGAGTTTGTTGCATACGGGATTGCTATCCTAGCAAAGCTATTTAACGAAGCAGTTTGTCTCAGTTCCCCACGCACATGGACCCTCAACACTCACACACCTACCCACAAGGCAGGGGATCCCATGAGTCCAAATAACTACAAGACCATTATTGTTGGGCATGTCATGTCCAAGATATATGCGTCAACACTTGATATGGAGGTCAACCACTATGCAGAGATGCAGGAGCTCAGAGCAGATGGGCAGGCAGGCTTTCAGCATAATCATGGGACCATGGACCGTACTTACACTTAGGAGTCAAAATGGAGACCAGGGCATGGAGACAAGAGGGACTATTGCAGCTTTGTGGATTTCCAGCCCTTGATACACTACGAACAGCAATCTCATTAGATGGTTGCAAGAGCTACGCTATGGCCAGGAGATAGTTTGGACTGTTATGGCACTTTACGAGAGGGTTTCCAACAAAGTCCGAATAGGGGTGGATGGACAGATGAGATCATGAGCACTATATGTTTCAAACAAGGCTGCCCAGGCTGCCCACTTTCACCGACCTTGTTTGGCCTTTATATAGACGAGCTTGAGTCTTTTATGAGGACCCTAGGAGGAGCTGGTTGCTCCATCGTAGGCTATGCTCCAGATTCTATTGCATCCAGTCTGCACATGCTGGCTCCAACTTGACTATCTTGGTCCAAAGCTGATTCATGACTGCTGGTGCAAGAATCTGTTCGATATTGGTTGGATTTACTGAGAGTCATGTTGGAACGAAGTCCAAAATTGCTATAAAATCTAATGTGAGGCTGAAGTCGTGCATAAAATCTAATGTGAGGCTGAAGTCGTGCTCAGGGTTGAGATTTTCACAATTGAAGACGATTTGTTGAATGTTCGATCCTTCACTCAGCAACTAATCCTCCTAGTGTTGAAGAAACAACAACAAATACTTGCTAGGGTCCCTCCGGAACAGAACGGACCTCAAGGAAGCCAAGCTGGTAGGGCATTAAATAGTAGGCTCTAGAGAAGTTTTGATCTCTTCAGGCTGATGGGGTGAAATCCCTATCACCATGAAGAGAAACAGATTGTTGTTTCACCTAAAAGATGTGATTTATTTTCAAGGACACGGTTTTCATTGGAAGTCAGGTCACACGTTGACTACAGGAGCCCTTTTTTTACTTAACCACACGGCTTACAAGCACTTTAATTGGTACTAATTGGTCTTGCTCTTTTAGGATAATTTTCATGAATGAGGCTTTGAGTTTGCAAGCTTGGACTATGATCTGCCATAGATAATTGGAAAATTTGTTTCAGTAAAGTCCACCATTTAAAGAAATAGTTTCTAAAATTTGCGGATGAAATGCTTCGAGTTGCACACTCGCGTGTTCCACGTGGATGACGAGTAGCGGACTCGTTAGAAAATAAGCTATTTCCCACACACCCGACTCTCCGTAAAAAGCTCTGATCCTCACATGATTGCAAAGACTTTGCACGGAAGAACTTGAGATATCAGATCAAGGCAACCTTCTATGGCAATTGATTGCAAACGAAAGTCAGCCTACCTGTGAAGCCTATTATAGATGCTAGCACGACGGTACTGGATTGAGAGAAAGCGACAGAGCAGCTCACGAACGGACTCAAGCTGGGGCTGTGCAGAGAGGGAGGGAGAATCCATGGTGCATGAGCCCACATCTACAATCAAATGTAGAGAAAACCCATAGTGTGCAAGGACCTCATCGTAGCAGCCACGTCAGCACCCATGGATGTTCCCCCAAAGGTGAATTCATTCTCTGACGTGTCAGTTGAAGTATTGCTTGAAACACATCGTTGTAAAAAAGGAGCAAGTGGGTTCTTGGTTCGGGGTCTTGCGTGTTGGTTAAGATGTGGTCGATGGTGGATCCATAGATCGTTGCTGGTGCGTTGATGAGCTTACGAATGTTTTGGTGGAACATGAAGTCTTACAATTGAGCCATGCTCGGCGAACAACAATTGAAGTCAATGTTGAAGTCTCCCAATACGTACATTGGTGTAGAAGAGGGAATGAGTTGTAGTACATTTTCCAAGGCTTGAAGTAACAATGTCATTTTGCTTGTCGGTGATTTGTACAAGTTAATGATTGCGATTTGCTTTCCATCTATTTCTTGGAATACGGTCAATAAACATTGAGAATCGGCATTGTAAGTTGCTGGTGTAGAGAATCCTGGCGTGTCTTTTGTAGTATGTGGCAATCCCCATGTCCTCATGTTGAGAGACCACGCTCAACATCATGTGATTACATGTTCATAGCACTAACACATATAGAGTGCTATAAAGGAAAGGGTTAGATGCCGTAACCCTAACCCTAAATGGGTTTGTATATATTCTACATTTTCAACTAAATCTAGTGTACAGTTAGTCATTTGTGGTGTGCTCTCTAGCTGTGCCCTCTCTCCTTATCTCCACTCTTCTCCTCTCCCCTCTTCATATTTTGTAATGGTATTTAAGCTCCCTTGCCTTCCGTTGAGGCATTGCAATCCGTATGAGAGAGTGTGATTGATTGAGAGATCGAGGGTTCGAGAGTTCTTTCACTTCTGATGAGTGATAGAAAACTTCCGTTCTTCTTAGAGAAAATTTCCGTCCATTGAGAGAATTCCTTCTATCCTTTGTGAAGATTTCCATTCATTCTTCTTAAGAGATTCAGTGAGAGAGGGAGGTCATATTGCAGTGAGACTCTCATCATTGCATTTGATAGAAATTCTTCTCTTTAGGGAGAGAGAGAGAGTTCTTGTTCATTTCTACTCTAAGTGAGAGAGAAAGATAGGTTTCATTGAGAGAGTTTGTTCATTAGAGAAGGCTACTCTCTATCTGCGAGAGAAAGGTTTCTTCGAGGGAAAGGTTCCTCCTACAAGTCTCAACCATTATCCTCTCTGTTCATTGAGAGAGAGCTCGAGGATCCCCTACAGCTTTGACAAAGCCAAAGCAAGCTAGGCAACGGACGACCTTCTTCAATGACTCAGATCTACATCCAAAGCTCAAACATGAGCCAACTTTAACAAGACGCCACGCTCCAACCGGCTACTACCAACACAACATCAAACCTCTTCATCTATTGGACTACTCACCCGCTAGCAAACAACAGCAGCGGCTCAACAACTAGTAGCTATCCAACAACAAGCGGCTACACAATGGACTGCAGGCCAACTCCCTTCAGCAAAAGACTGCAGCAGGTTCCTTGACCAAGCTGCAAAGCAACTCACGCCAGTAGACATGCCAACTCTACAACGATGTCTGGGAGTCCCAGCATCCTTCACGGCCTTCTCCAACAACAGGGCCAGCCTCAACCCAACGGCATGCAACGTCTCCCTCACCTTGACTCCTCCATCAACGGACTCCCACAGCGAGCCCACACAGTGGGCGACTCTTCTGCCTATAGCTTAAAAGCCTGATTGTGAAGAAAGGACATAGAAATTCCTTCGTCCCTCCAGCAGACTTGCTTCTGTGCCACCCGCGACTGACATTGCAGTTTATACGTCTGTAATTTGTGTCGCCATTTGCCAAGGAAAGCTCAACAAACAGCCGTGACTATTCATGCCTCCTTCTAGGCACTTCAAGCAGGCTTGTGATCTATTCTAGCCAGCTTTGCAGTAGCATTCTAGCGAGCTTCTAATCTTAGGTGCCTATCGCGATAGATTTGTAGCCTTTTTTGAGCTCTCAATTTTGCATTTCGACGCCGTTTTGACGTGCAACTAGTTCCAAAAGAAGGCACAAACACCTGCAATAGGATTCTACACACTTAGTAACGCATCAACGATGCCACAAACTGCATCGCCATAGCTAATCTCCTCCTTCACGTCGCCTCTCTACCACAAGCTTCTAATTTTGCTATGTGGTAGATTGGCTCTAACCATGATTGGGTCAAACCGACCTTGGGTTGCCATTGGTTAGACTTTTGACATGTGGCTCTCCTCATACCACACCCCTTATCTCGTTAAGTTAACCCGAGTACCATAACCCTCGTCAACAAGTGGATAGGGTTGGTCAAGTAAACCTCGAGTCAAGCTTAAGTCACCACACTAAGGTTTGGTCAACATTCTGACATGTGGCAGCCGATTGCCACATCATCTTATCTACCACCTCAACAATACCAGTCATCATTCCACCTCAATTACCACATCATCATTGCCATGTGGCACTGACCCCTGTAGGCACAGTCCTCTACCCGGCACACTGAGCACACACTGCATGTGACCACTGCCACCTGAGCACACTACTCTAGAGGCACACCTCTTCACAGGCACAGGCACTACATGTGACCCCCTGACTGCCACATCATCACTGAGCACTTTGCACTCCTTTTGCCCCTCCACCTAGATCAAGTCGTATCTCTTGATCCAGGAAGAATTTGAGGGCACTCTAAAAAGGAAAATCTATCAACTTTTTGTGCTCTATGCGCTTGTCATATCACGTGCACATTTTGGTACAAGTTGCCTACACTTTTAGGCCTCGTCGACAAATCCACTTCCTACACACACATCAGCCTCTACATTGATGCATCTAACCCAGCACATAAAAAGAACCAAAGAAATATTTGATGTTCTTTCATTGATCAATGGTTGGTCTGGATCTAGATCAAAGTAGACTAGGTCACCGAGACGATTTAAATTTCTCCAAGTTGCCAATCTAAACCATGCCCAAAATTCCCGACTAGTTCCTACTCGAAGTCAGTCCCTACACTCACATATGGTTTCACATCATCACATTACCTGAAACCTGACGTTCATCAGTTGAATGAGCAGACTTTAGAGTGTTCAGAGGCATTGACCGATTGCTCAGTGGGTAGATAGCACATGATTTGATTTCACACACACATGCCATCATTGTAAAGCCTATTTGGCTATTTCATGGCATTGTGCACTTTATTCCAACCTTGTAAAGCCTCGTGGCTATTCCCAGCAGCATTTTCCACAAGCCTTGTAATTTAGATTGGATTATATGTTGGAGTTCTACCTTGACCGATAGTTCAGATTTCACTTGCCCCACTTAGTGTTTTGCAATTGATTCAGACAGTGATATCATTTCTTGCACCATGTTTACGACTAGCAACCTCAATCTGGAGGCATCTGCTAAGCTAGACAACTCCAATTATGGCACATGGAAATACCAAATGTGAAGAGACATGGAAATAGGAGAATGCCAAGCTAACTAGGAATGCAAAATGGAAAGCAAATGAAAGAACAAGTGCTAGGCAATGATAACCAAAATACTCACATGATATAAGGCTTGATGTTGACTGATGTGAATGACTCAAGAAAAGTACAACACTATATAGTGTGCCACTAGACTCTAGAAAGTCACAATGTCTATGGGATATCTCCCAATATGACACGTGGCATGTCTAGGACTCACTAGACTATAAAACACCCCCTAGACACCTAGTACACTCATTTTTTACTCACTTTGGCTTCATATCCAACACCCCCCCATGAAGGCAATGTGAAAGACTACTGGAATGGAACGAAGAACAGAACGGTCATCAAACTGTGCACCCTATGTAACTCAGAGGCTAAAGTTTGAGCATGTTTAGAGGTTGATCCAAGCACTCTCATGGCTTGAGAGTCAACATGCTCAGAGGCTCACGTTATAGCATGGCTACATGATCAACTCATAGGTCTAGTAATACACCAACATCTTGGAACTCAAAAGCCATGCCTGATAAACAAATAGACCTATCAAAGACAATACATATGGCTCCCACAGTACATCCCCCCTTGGCTTCATAATAAGACACGTTAAGAAGCCACACACCAAAAAAATAGGAAAACCAATACATCTTTTTAGGAGGACTATCCAAGGTAGAGGACCTTTAGACTCAATGAAATCCAAACACTCAATATATATAATTTTAGGGGGACTACCGAGGGCAGAGGACCCCAAAATAACATCAAGCATGTAGTAATAAAAAATAGATCCCTTATGATAAGAGATGTCCTCCAAGTAGCCAATGCACATGTGTACACATCCCTGCGAGACGATGACAATGTCAATGAAGCACTAGGCAGGATTGCCCCAAAAGATGTGTCGGTGAAGTCCATGGGGTAGCTAAATGGAGCACTCACATAGTGACTCTCAAAATGGCTAAGGGAGAGTTATTGATGTCAAAGTAGAGGCCAGAGGTGTCATGAGCACTTGGAGAGTCGGTCAAAAGTGGAGCTCGGGCACTAGGAACAATCGTGGTAGTAATCAGAGAAGTCAGAAAGTGTTTGGAGCTCACATAATGCTCACTATTAGGAACCTTCAGGGCACAAAAGCCCCAATTTTTATCCCAAAATAGGACAGAAATGGTGTGTAGACAGAAGCAGCAATAGCAAGTGGAACTTTTGAGTCATGAAATGAGGTGTGGATAGCAGCAGTCGGTGGGAATCCCGAGGGCAGGAGCAACAGCTTGGCAACAATCCCGAGGGCAAGGTGAACAGTAGATCCAAGGTTGACGTAGGTTGGTACAGACATATGTACGATAAGGCAGTCTGTACGTATGTATAAATGTACGGCATGCGGGTCAGGTTGTACGATAGATTGTAGGGTCAATCATAGGGCAAATCATACAGGCAGATGCAATGACTGGAACGGGCTGTTGTAAGGTCTGTTTGCAGCGGTTTGTAGCAGTTGGAGGTGAAGCTACTAAAGTGGCTCAGTTGGCTAAGCAATGGCAGGAAAAGCACGGGATATGTGGCAACTCCAAGTCATGGTAGAATCTAAGCATCATGTCATAGATGGGTAGCTTCACGTTGGTGAGGCTTGGGAAGAAGAGAAGGGAAGGGGAGCTCCTCCAAGAGAACAGAGGGCAGCTTCTCTTTCTGGCTACCCTCTACCTCATGGAGAAGCAAGGAGGTAGGGAAGGGATAGGAAGGAAGACTCTGATACCCTATGAAGAGACATGGAGATAGGAGAATGCCAAGCTAACTAGGAACGGAATGGAAATATGGAAAGCATAATGGAAAGCAAATGAAGGAACAAGTGCTAGGCAATGATAACCAAAATACTCACATGATATAAAGCTTGATGTTGACTGGTGGACTCAAGACAAGTACATCACTATATAGTGTGCCACTAGACTCTAGAAAGTCACAATGTCTATGGGATATCTCTCAATATAACACGTGGCATGTCTAGGACTCACTAGACTATAAAACACCCCCTAGACACCTAGTACACTCATTTTTTACTCACTTTGGCTTCATATTCCAACAGAATAGAGTTCAAGACAAATGGGAGTATGTTGATGGATCTACACCTAGACCATTGGATGATCCAACCAGCAGTAGCTCTACTCCACCTAGACCATTGGACGATCTAGCCAATAGTAGCTCTACTCCACTTGTTGCCTCACAGCACCGATAGTGGGATCTCCAGCAACACAAATAGTTTTTGCACCTGTAGTAGATCCTGCCATTGCCCGAGCACAGGTGGAATGGGACAAGAAAGGCAAGTATGCATATCATCTTATCAAGCAAAATGTGTAAGAAGTCATGCTAGGATAGCTTAACACCATCAAGACATCAAAAGAAGCATGGGATATGTTCGTAGCTCTCTATGAGTCCAAGAACACTTCCAGGATTCTCACAATGAGAAACCAAATCAACCAGAGTTTTAGCAATAGTAGTGAAATCGATCATGCTTACCTACTCAGGATCAAAGACTACAACAATCAAGTTGCTACAGCAGGAGAGACTATGAATCCCGCAGAAATGGTTCAAGTCATCCTGAATGGACTAGGAGAGGGACAAGAGAATCTAGCAGAGTATTGCCATCCAACGGCCAATTTTGACACTGGAAGAACTTCAGTCAGTTTTACTTGGTGACGAACTCAGGACTCACGTTATTCATGCATGCAAAGGTCATTCCAATGGTCAAGCATTCACAGCTTTAGATAGAAGCAAAGGTAGAGGCAAAGTAAATCATTCCAGAGAAGTGGTCATCATCAGCAAAAAAGTCATCAGCAAAGTCAGAATCAACATCAGCATCATCCTCAGCAACATCAGCATCAGCAAAGAGGAAATCATTCCAATCGAGGAAGATTCCAAGGACGAGGAAATGCATCCACTAACGTGTCAAACATCCAATGCAACTATTGTAATAAATTTGGACACTATGAAAGAGATTGTTGCAAGAAGCAGTACGACCAAGGTGGTCAATCCAGCAGCAATTGAGGGAATTTCCACGGAAGAGGAAATCATCGTGGTGGACATTCTAGTCACACAATCATTATGCAAATGAACATGGAAATATGTTTCTTGCAAACGAGGAAATGGAGAAGACTGATACAGTGTATCCAGACATTGATTGCAATTCAAAAGAGGATTTCAGCTATCAAGTTGACCAATAGATCAAGATCCTTGGTACATCAACATCGGTGCATCATCTCATATGACAAAGCATCAAGAATGGTTCACACAGATGAAACCATTAGAAGGTTAGAAGAATGTCATCTATACAGTAGATAATACACCGAATCTAGTTCAAGGGACATGCATTATCCCTATGAACAATTTCACTGGTAAAAAAGGATTGGTGAAAGATTTACTCTATGTTTCGAAGCTCAGCAAGAACCTCTTGTCAGTAGGTCAAATGACGGAACACAACTACCGAGTCAGAGACAAATCCAAAGGATTTCAGCTAGTAGGAAAAGCAGTCAAGGAAGGATTTCAGAGACAAATCCAAAGGATTTTAACCAGTAGGAAAAGCAGTCAAGGAAGGGCGCTTGTTCAGAATGCTAGCTACAGTATCAAATTTGCATGCCATGTCAACTCAACCGTAATAGATCAGTGCGATGGTAAGTGCAACTAAACACTTGTAGCACGGTGTAACGGAGGCCAACACAGAAGTAAATGGAACGCTCTATATTTCAAGGTGGCAATATATATAGTCTTGTATGCCTTGGTTTGAAGAACAATAGCAAAAGTAAACCTATAGAATTATGGGATGGGAAGAGGTTTTATTCCCACCCCAATGTATGTAAAATGTTGCATTGGGTCAACCAAGCATACACGATGGAGCTAAACCTTAAGTAGTATGTTGTAAGGAAAGGTAAAGTAGGTAATACATCTACGCATCTGCTTCAAATGCCATGACGAATCTGGAGTTGTTTATTGTGAAATGCCTAGGTAGGCGATGGCCCATCAATAGGTTTTATGTAGCCACTACGATGTGGATCGTACTCCACAAACAGGCAACGCGATCCCAAGACCTCCTCTGTGTGACCACCACAACATGTGAACCATCACAAAGTACAACATGGCCTTTCAAAGAAGGAATGGAGAATATGTTTTGCGGGCTAGTGCATGTATAGCAGAAAGCACAGGCAAGATCACGGCTTATACGAGAGCTTGCACATGTACCACACTGAAACTCAACCAAAGGGCCATTCAAGTCATTGAATTATAGAAGTCTGCTTACCTAAGCACACAGCAAATGATAAGTTAAGTATTCAACTCACCTGCTTGTGCCTATGGTTCAAAAAACAATTAGAACACGAACAAGTTGCACCTTCTATTGGTCATATGCAAGTTCCTGACACTTGATGCACAAAGGCAACTTGAAGAGTATCATGGAGTCTTCCTTTCAAAAAATAGTAATGAGAATGGTGAAATCAAATACTACCAACACGTGGCAAGCGCCCATGTAAGAAATGTCCTTTGCCATGCACATAACGATTCCCTCATCATTGAATTCTTACTCTGTGTGTGAGGGTTTGTCTTCGATCATTCACGAATGATAACTACAAAAACAAGGGTTTGACAAAATATGAAGAGGGGAGAGGAGAAGAGTGGAGATGAGGAGAGAGGGCACAGCTAGAGATCACACCACAAATGACTAACTGTACACTAGATTAAGTTGAAAAAATAGAATATATACAAACCCATTTAGGGTTAGGGTTAGGGGATCTAACCCTTTCCTTTATAGCACTCTATAAGGTTAGTGCTATGCACATATGATCACGTGATGGTGCTATGCACACATGATCACATGATGTTGAGCATGAACTCTCAACACCTTCCCTCAAGATCAACATCATGAAGTAGGCCTTCCCTCAAGATGATGATTCTGGGGAATCGAAGAAGGACTAAGCATTACATTCCATCACACCCCTTTAATGGGAATATCCTTCCTCTGTGTCAAACCAAGAGCTAGTCAGTGTTTCTCGAATAGCACTTTACCGAGTGGTTTGGTAAAGATGTCTGCAATATTTTCTTTGCTATCACAATGCTGCAGTGTGATGTCACCAAGTAACACTCTTTCTCTAATGAAGTGCTCTCTGACATCAATGTGCTTTGTCCTAGAGTGATATACTGGATTTTTGGCGAATGCTTATTGATTATCACAGTATATGGTTGTTGGCTTGGACTCATCAAAGTAATCTGTTTCTGACAATAGTCTTCTGAGCCATATAGCCTCACATGCACCTGTAGTGAGTGCTCTATATTTTGCTTCAGCTGAAGACAAAGAAACAGTTGGCTATTTATTTGACAACCATGATATAGCACCTTGACCAAGGAAAAATGCATATCCCTGTGTCGATCTCCTGGTCTCATGATCTCCGGCATAGTCAGTGTCACAGTATCCATGCAACCATGGATGACTTCCTCTATATTCTATCCCAAACTACCTTGTACCTCTGATGTATCTCAAGGCTCTTTTGGCTGCATTCCAGTGAGACTATTTTGGATTTGCCATAAATTGTGCTAGTGAGCTTACTAAATAACAAATATATGGCCATGTGATTGTCAGATATATAAGAGATCCGATGAGCTGCCTGTAGTATCTGTCATTGACTGTAGGCTTTTCTGAATCTTTAATAAGTTTCAAACTCTGTTCCATGGGAGTGGCTTTTGAATCTTTAGTAAGTTTCAAACTCTGTTCCATGGGAGTGGCTGCAATCTTGCAATCTACCATATGAAACTTCTTCAGGAGACTGTCAACATACTTGAGCTGACTCATGAATGTGCTATCTGAATCTCTCCAGAACTCAATTCCAAGACAATAGTGCATAAGTCCAAGATCTTTCATGTCGAACTCTACAGATAAGTCTTGTTTCAGTTTTCTGATGAAGCTATCCTTGCTTCCTGTCACAATCAGATGGTGAGAATCCTGGATGTGTTCTTGGACTCGTAGAGAGCTGCGAACATATCCCATGCTTCTTTTGATGTCTTGACTGTGTTGAGCTGTCCTAGCATGACATCTTGCACATTCTGCTTGATCAGGTGATAGGCATACTTGTCTTTCTTATCCCATTCTGCCTGAGCTCGGGCAATGGCAAGATCTGCTACTGGTGCGGAAACTGTTTGTGTAGATGTAGATCCCGTTGCTGGTGTTGTGACAACAGATGGAGTAGAGCTACTGGTGGCTGGATTGTCCAATGGTCTAGGTGTAGACCCATAGACATACTCCCATTTGTCCTGATGTACAAGAATGGTCTCCATTCGGTATTTCCATGTACCATAATTGGAGTTGTCTAACTTAGCACATGCCTCCAAATTGAGGTTGCTAGTCGACATGGTGCAAGAAATGTACTCAAAAGTGTCGTGAAAATCTCTGCGTGAATCAACTACAAATACACTGACTATGCCAAGTGAAATCTCTGTACCGTCGGTGAAGAAAGAACCGCAGTATATAAAATCTAATTTGTCTTACAAGGCTTGTGGCAATGATGCTGGGAATAGCCATTAGGCTTTACAAGGCTGAAATGATGTGCACGATGCCGTGAGAGCCGAATAGGCTTTACAATGGTGGCATGTGTGTGTGAAATCAAATGCTATCTGCCCACTAAAACAATCTGCAATGCCTCTAAAGTCTGAAGTCTGCTCATTGAACTGATGAACATAAGGTTTCACATAATGTAATGATGTGAAACCATATGTGAGCGTATGGACTAACTCCGAATAGGTACTAGTCGGGAATTTCGAGCATGGCTTAGATTGGCAACTTGGGAAAATTCAAAGCATCCCCTCTATGGCGATCTAGTCTACTCTGATCTAGATCTAAACCAACCGTCGATCGATGAAAGAACAACAAATAATTCCTTTTCTTTTGTTCTTTTTAAGTGCTAGGCTAGATACATCGATGTAGAGGCAAATATGCGTGAAGGAAGTGGTTTTGTTGGCGAGGCTCAAATGTGAGTGTAACTTGTGCCAAAATGTGCGTGTGATGTTAGAGTGCATAGAGCACAAAAAAATGAGTGACTTTTCTTTTTGGAGCGCCCTCAAATTATTCCTACATCAAGAGATATGACTTGATCTAGGTGGAGGGGCAAAAGGAGTACAAATGTGCTCAATGATGATGTGTCACTATGAGTCACATGCAGTGATGATGTGGCACTGTGCCTAGCAAGAGGTGTGCCAGTGGAGCCTGTGCTGAGGTGGCAAAAGTGGTCACATGAAGTGACTGTGAAGCACTGTGTGTGCCTGCAGAGGTCAGTGCTGACTGGACAGCTGAGGTGGCACTGTTGAGGTGGCAAAGATGATGATGTCAGCAAGGTGACATGGCACTGATGATGTGGCACTGATGACATGGCATAGGTGACATGGACTACTTACGTGGCTGATGATGTGGCAAATGATGTGTCTGTGCTGACATGGACTGCTGACGTGGTAGTGATGACGTGTCTGTGCTGATGTGGCACATGTGACGTGGTAGCCTCACAGGGCTGCTGACGTGTCAGACAAGGCTAATGTGGCAACCACCGTGGCAAGTGATGTGGCAGATAGGATGAGGGTTGATGATGTGGCAGTCGGTTGCCATGTGTCAGGATAATATGGTGATGTGGCACATTGAGCGAGGGCGATGATGTGGTAGATAAGGTCTGCCACATGGCAGACTATGGTCCTAGTCTAGGGGTGGCCAAAATCATGAAGATTCGATAGAATCTACGAAGATTCCATCAACACTGAGGGTCATGGTTGAAGGAGGCCCATGTTGGCACCGTTGAAGCTGCTTGGTGGAGTTGTAGGGAGCCTAGCTGTTTTGGCTATCCTTGTATGCTACGGTTGCACTGGAGGCAAAAGGTTGACATTTGGAAGTCCGCAGGTAGGTTCGCCCAGCAGTGTCGATGGAGTCGGCTAACTTGGCGG
The DNA here is from genome assembly GCF_047967505.1 of Dipteris shenzhenensis. Classification (NCBI taxonomy): domain Eukaryota; kingdom Viridiplantae; phylum Streptophyta; class Polypodiopsida; order Gleicheniales; family Dipteridaceae; genus Dipteris; species Dipteris shenzhenensis. The sequence goes on along the minus strand of NC_141603.1, from coordinate 4,055,755 downwards.
TGGTTGCGAGCCTTAGAGCATAGGTTGCTGTCGTGGATGCGCCATCGACTATGAAGGCTGGGTTGTAGTTTGCATCAAACTTGCGAAGAGGCTAATTATAGCAATGGAGAGGCAGAAGGTAGATCAAAGTGGCTAGTCGTTTCCCGGGAGCCGCAAGAGCATTTAGGCGAAGGATGTGAACACCTCCTGGCGTTGCAAGAGCCTTGTTGAAGGAGTGCTATTGAAATTCGTAAGGTTATATTGGAGTCGAAGACGTCGCCCGTGCTCTTGTTGGAGAGGCTACAATTGAGCGCAATTTGGTGCTGGCAAAGCTACGTGATGGAGGTTATTGCATGTAAGGCTTTATTGGAGAAGGACGCCTTCTGATCTAAAACCTGTGAGGTAGCCCGTATGGAGAGGCTTTGCTGCAGGACATGCAGCCCGTGGCTGTTGGAGCGATGGCTCTTGCTACGTGCTGTCGCTTGATGAAGGATATCATTGGAGTGGCTTTGCCCTATGTTGGCGTTGTTGGTTGCTTGGGCATACTACTGCAGAGTCACGGGCGTTGAAGAGCGCAGCTACTAGGAGCATGGCTCGTTGAGGACCCGGTTGGAGGAGCTGGAGCACAGTCACTGGGCAGCCGCTTGGTCACCTATGGAGCGTGGCTATAGGTAGTGCCTTGGTTGCTGAGGAGCTGGACGCTGGAGGTCACCTGGCAGAAGCTTGTTGAGTCTAAGCAGTGGGCTGCTGGCTTGAGTTTGCAAAGGTTGCCCGTCAAATTACAGCAAGACAATGAAGGCCTAGCTGGGATGAGTGGCACCGCCTTTGCTCATGAGCTCATGCTACAGTCCATTGAAGAGCCTTCATTTGGAGCCTTGGAGCTGTTTGCCGAAGGCGTTGTAGGAATGGATGTCGTTGCAGGGCCCGATTGCTTGGATGGCTCATTGGAGTAGAGGCTAAGCTAGAGCTTATGAGCTCAATGGAGCCATAGATAAAGCTTGGCTTTAGGCAAGGTAAGGTCTCTCTCTCACAGACAAAATGACTAGAATTCGACGGAAATTCTATTCTCTCACGACGAATACAAATAGATCTCTTCCTCTCGAATCAAGATCACACTCAAAGAACTCTCTCTTTCTTTCTCTCAAAGATGGAAATCACTCTCACAAATCTCTCACAAACAATGAATCTCTCAATGAAACAATGAATCGAATGGAAGGAGATTAACGGAAATCTCTCATGGACGGAAATTCCTCTCAGATGGACGGAAATTTCTCTATCACTCAATGGAAGTGAAAGAACACTCAATCTCTCTCAATCTTTCGATCTCTCTTGCACTCTCAAGGATCGCAATGCCTCAGCAGAAGGCAAGGGATCTCTACTACCATGACAAAATATGAAGAGGGGAGAGGAGAAGAGTGGAGATGAGGAGAGAGGGCATAGCTAGAGAGCACACAATGACTAACTGTATACTAGATTTAGTTAAGAAAATAGAATATATACAAACCCATTTAGGGTTAGGGTTAGGGGATCTAACCCTTTCCTTTATAGAACCAGGGTGGAGGTCTATACATCTAATGAATACCTTGTGTGGCAATGACTTAAAAGTTATCAAAAGGCCAAGTTTTGTAGAAATGAGTCCCACCTTTTGATGGTCACTCTAAAACTTGAAGTCTCACGCTCCCAAATGGTGTGTAGGGTGTAGATGATATTCTACTAGATGGTGATGAGGATGGCTGTCAGGGGGACTTGATGGCATCCCATCACAAAATTGTTATAGAAAATCCAGATGTTCTAGGCAGTGATGCTAGACATGGTCTCCCAAACAATATCCTCTAGCAAAGGCAAAGGGCTTAGTTGGGAAGGAGGTGTTGCATCATGTGCTTCTATCTTGAAAAGTTGTTGGACTTGCATCTTGTAGGCTTAATAGGTTGGGTCAATAGAGAAGGCATGGGCCCCTTGTTAGCAACACAACCATCCCTCAAGCAAGTCTCACTGCATTCGCTATGTGTCAACCACAATATGGAGGGCTCCATCCAGAACCTTTGAGGTGCTAGGTAGCCCAAAGAGAGGTCTATCAATGAGACTGTTGATGGTAGAAAGGTGATTGTGTGGGAGCCCCGTATTCTTGCTAGGGCCTGGGGGGTTCTAGGGGGGCTGCTAGCCCCCTTGGTGGGGGTTTGGGGGCGAGAGCCCCCGAGGCGATGGTATAGGGAATATTCCTTAAATATTCCATGGACAACTAGTCGGTTCCACTGACTAGGTTGACTGGTCATCTCCATCGACTAGGTTGACTGGTCGGTTCCACTGACTACGTTGATCTGACTAGATCTTTGAACTAGTAGCTCTTCACCTAGTATCTGTCTAGATCACCATCTAAGCTCCACTGTGGGAGCGCATGGGTGGACGGAGCCATTATCTGTACTACATCAGTATTGAAGGAAAATTTTATTCATCTCCAGTTTGCTGTGTACTCTTTATTCTTTGTTCAGTTTCTGTTCCACTGCATGTGTAATTTAACAATACATAGTTGTATTGCTTGATCACATGGGAGAAAGAATTATTGCATATGGTAGCATGATCTTACTTCATACCTTTACTCATACCTTGCCCATATTATGTGCTCATGGCACTGTAACTCTCAACACTTTGCTTTTTTCTTTGATCTACATTCACTTTGATAGTGACCATCCTTCCAAAAGGATAACACTTCTTAGTTGCTTTGTTGAAGAGTGCTTGCTCTTCATAGGTGTTGCTTATTGTGATTTACTTTAATTTCCTTTCATGTTGAAGCCCATACGGCTCAATCTTGAGATGTATTTCTCAATTCTTTGCTTTAGCTACAAACACAATGGTCAACTCATCTCATGCATCTTTAGCATGTTCCTTTGAGTCTATATGATGGATTAGATTAGGACATACTGTATCCCAACTAGTGATAATGGTTTCTCACCTTTTCATACCAAAATTTCACTCAATGCATTAGGTATTTTTTCCTTACCTATCTTATTGTGTATTAAGATAGGTGTGTAACCCTTTCTCAGCAAACTTCTTGATAATTGAGGTGCTTAATGCCATTTGTAATTGAATGCAATGGTACAAATGTGATAAGCATCTAGAGCTTTAAAAAAAAGGTGACTTTGCCATTTTGAACACATGTGAATACCACTTGGATCAAAAGCTATGACTTGTCAAAACTTTGATCAAGAAGCAGGGTCAAAATAAAGATGTGGCATTGCAATGATGTGGTAGTGTGTGTTTGCATTGTGTTTGCATGCTACTTACTAAAGTGTGCTTAGCAAAAGTGATGTGCTTATATGGAATGATGACTAGATCACCATATGATGATGATGATGTGGCATTACCACATGTTATTAATGAGGTGGTAGTATGTGCCATGTGGCAATGCTAAGATGGTTATTACCTCATGTCTTGATGACATGGTAACATTGCCACATGGTTTCTACTGCTAAGGGCCCTATCCTTCCACGTGGATATTGCCACTTGTCCTCCTCCCTTATACACCTTATCTACCACATGGCCTGATGCCATGCAACATCATCTTCTCTAGCTATGCTATGAGGTGTTATAGGTTGTTGGAGTGCTCTCATTCATTGGAGTTCGTTTTTGCAAGTTCTTCTACTTACCATCTACTTGTTTCTTGTAGTTGATGTTGATGTCACTATAGTAGGTTATTGCTAGGTTTGTTACTTTCTCATACTATCTGGTTGTTGACTGCTTGTGTTTTGCATTCAGTCATTGTTTATTGGTTTTATAAGTATGCTTGGTCTATGTTTTCATTCCTGCCTTGGTGCCTACTTTTAGCTACATGTTGCCTACTTTGTATCCTTTTCTTGGTTATATTTGTTGGCATTATTTACTTGTTCATTGTTACATTTTCAGCTTGAGCTATTGTACTAGTTTAGTTTTTGTCATTTGTCTTACTCAGGATTTTGCTATTACTTTAGTTGCCATCACTTGCCTTAGTTTGTAATCGAACTATTTCCTTAGTTGTCTAGAATTGATTGGTGCATGTTTCTTGTAGTGTTGTCTTGTAGGCTTACTTCTTTACAAGACTTACTTCTTTTCCATCTTATAGCTTGTCAAACTCAATTATATAGATCCAAAGTTATTCAAAGCTGAAGAAAATCCCAAAGTGATAAGATCAAGCTCCTTTATGCTAATTATCAAAGAAATTTTGAAGCCTTAAAAATTTATTTTGATAAAAAAATTGTACTCCCCTTCCATGTGCCCATTACCAAGGTCCACATCATATAAGGGTCATTTGAATGCCACATCAAAGCTATACACTATTTACAATTATACTACATCAAGAAGTTGCCATCATGGGGCAATGTTAGCAATTAGATGTGCAAGGGATCCATGGTATAAAAGGGTCATCGGATGACATCTTAGAGCATGTCAAAAAGTAGGCCATGTTAGTGAGTAATTGATGATCTTTTCATGTTAGCAACTACATGTATGACTAAATCATGTCCATTTGATACATTGGACTACCCTAGGGTGGTCACTCTATAAAAACACAGGGAAATACGTGAGAGCAAGCACACATTTAAAATACCCCTATATTTAAAAATTTGCCATTTAATTTTTAACATAATTGTTTACACCTCTTCCATATGCAAACATGTCTTGATTTTGAACTTACATGTGCATGCCAAAATTATATTAGGTAAGTATTTTTTGACCCCCTCCTATCTGTAAATGGACCGTAAGTGCCCCAAATTAAAATATCCCCTTACATTAATGAGCCTAATACCTACATGTTGTATAGAGTTACTGCTCCAGGAGGACTGCCATATGTATTATGTGCCACACATCGATGTTGCCTTGTTAACAACCACACCTGTGGCTAGTTTATGTCCATTTTGATACATTGTACTACCACATCTATTGAGTGCCATATGTAGGGTGCCATTATCAGCATGTGTAATATGTGAAGGGAAAGAGGGAACAGCACGAGGAGAGAGAATATAAGGGGAGGAAGAATAAGATGAGTATGAGGGGACCAGATAATGCTATTACGAGTGATATGACTAATGACGATGAGAGGACATGAGTAGTAAAGATGTCGTATGATTCAACCATTAGATTTCATATAATGGTAATGAGGGGAAACCATGGAGATAATATAATGGTATGATTCAACCATTGGAGTTAATACAATGGTAAGGAGGGGAAACCATGGTCATTTAAGAGATGGAAGGAGTTGCAGATAAAAAGATGTATTGACAAATAGTTTGTAGAGATGATGCTATTAACCTAACATTATCCAATCATGGACTCACGTGAATTCTAAACATTAATAGCTATGCAAGAAAAGGCTAGAAGAAAATTAGAGAAGCTGACTTGGATTTTAGGCTTGGCAAGCAAAAGGGACTTCCAATTGATGCAAGAATCTGGAATAGAAAAAGTGGTACCCAAGGGACACTCAAACACTCATCTATTATGTGTATAAGACTAGTATTATGACTAAGTAGAAGAGAATTCGTAATAAGAATACCTATACTTAAGTATTGATAGCAAATTCAAGAAGAAGTGGTAGGAAGAAGAAAGTTTCAATAGGGAAGAGCCAATCCATATTGCTATCTTGCCTTTTACCTATGTCATTTCTACCCACCCAAATTGGATTCTTCTCCCTCTCCCCCTTCCTCCCTTGTGGTAATTTTCCTTGATTTTTTTTCGAGTTGTGCATATGGTTCTACTTTTGATGTTCAAAGGATTCATTATATGTGGACTTTGAAAGAAAATGCTCATGCTTAATTTGGATGAGTGAATTCCTATTGCCTTGTCCTCGTCTTATTATAAGAGCAAAAGAAAATAATTAGCATGCTAAACCCCCCTCCTCACTTAAGAGCACACTATTACATGAATAGCAGGGCCCGTTTTTTATTTTGCATTGTCTTGTGTGAAGTAGAGTAGTTATGGAATGCTACTTTGGCCATCTCTTGCTAACACCAACTATTCATATGAGCTATTGGTCTTAGCCATTTTAAAGGAGTATTTTAAGGGTCTCAAGATTGAGTTTAGAGCTTTAGGAATTTTGCACCTGGTTGAGTGGTGTTCTAGGCAAAATCTCACTTTGAAATAACCAAAAACAAAAGCTTACATCATAATACTTTATATATTTCTAAGAAAAAACTAGGTTAGTAGCATATGTACTTTTGTACTAGGTTTTTCTACTAAAATTTATTGATGTTTTTACATGGTAACTTTATATAAAGGTGTATGCTATGCACTAAGAAAGGAGGGTAAGATCAAAGAATCTCCTATGCTATGATGCACTTAGGATGATGTGAAAGGATGCATGCACTATGATGCCATCATTTGAGGGAAATGTTTATGTGACATCACCACTTGGGAGATGATGATTCTTCCATGGTGGTTATATTTGGCAAAGATTTTATTGCCTTCATGTCAAGGTTTATCAAAAAACATAAAAGGCTACTTAGATGATGATGATGAACAAGATGTACAAAAAAAGCCAATACATAAGAAATAAAAGGAAAAGGAGAAATATTATTCAAGCATAAATTAATAGCAGAAGTCTGGACTCAAAAAGGGCCTCTCTTAAGATATGTGATTACAAAACAAGCCAATGGGAAGCCTTGGGCATTAAAGAAATGGAGGATTCCATATTAGCCTCTCGTTGGTGGAGAGACCTCTCTTCGTCCCCACTAGGCTCCCACTTGCCTCCCTCTTGCCCCCACCGCCTCCTCCCTTGGCTTTTGGCTGGCCCCCCTACCCTCCTCCCTCTCTTGGTGGGCCCCCAAAATCATGAGTTTTTTTCCCTCTAAAAAAAAGAAAATTTTCCAAAAGTATCCTCACCCCCACAACACCTCCGAAGAGTCTGTCCAAATGATCCCCATTGACTCACAACCTTCCTCTTAGCCTCTTCCTCCCCTCAACCTGCTCTCGGCCTCCTCCTCTTGCTCCTCTCAACCTAATCCTCTCAACCTCTTCCTCCTCCCAACCTCTTTGCAATGGACTCTCAAATGTGCTTCAAGCTCCAACTATCTATGAACTCAAGACATTGAATTTCCCCATTTGGCATATGTATCTCTACCTCTGTGTTGTCCACTTAGGTATCCATGTGCCATGGTTATTTTTCCAATGTCCATAAGCATATCTCATGAAACAAATACTAAGCACTACTTGATACCTTATTACTAAGCTTTATTAACTAACAACACATCAAAAATTATCTCCCTTCTGCAAACCTTCCCTAATATACCATATTGGGTATAGGAGATTATCAAGAAATTCCCCTACTAGGTCTCTACATACTTGGGTAAATGGTCTTTGTTTTGTGGAAGAAGACTAATTTGAAGCACTAAATAAGTAAAATGGAGGGCATGAATCAACTAACACACATACACTTTGAACCAAAAATAAACTTCAATGATGATACAATCTCATATCTCATCTTCATTTTAAATGCATTTATAGAGAATAGATTACGAAAATACCATTTTTGGCTATCAAAATTAAGAAGAGAAATGGGACAGAGGCTTCCATATGCACCTGCACTTTCCCAAAAACATTAATTCCCCGATGTTTGAATGGAAAGCTTGAAATGTTCCCGTGAGAATTTCCAAGGACGGGTTTCAACTTTGGTAGAAGGAAAGATATCTACATGTCAATGATTGGCTCAATCTCTCTCTCTCTCTCACTCTCTACCTACCTCACACACTTTTTTGTTCTCTCTCTCTCTCTCTCTCTCTCTCTCTCTCTCTCTCTCTCTCTCTCTCTCTCACACACACACACACACACACACATGTACTCCCTCCCCCCTACTCTCTCCACAACACACCGTCTCTCAACACACATACACACTAGAATGGACAAATGAAGTGCCATAATGAAAAAATGACATTGTAAAAGAGAGATACAATTTGAAGGAAAGCAAGTTCAACTTCTAGATCTAAGTTTTAGGTCCAAGTTTATGTCTTGAGCCATGTACACATGTTGAACCTTCACCTTGAGTGTCTTTTTTGTATTTAAAAACCCAACAATGTGACCCTTCCAATGCTTCTCTTTCTTTGCTATGTCCTTTCTTGAAACCTTGAATAGAACTATTGAAGATGGTTGAATTGTGACCCTGGACTTTAGCCTAAACTCTTTAGGCATCAAAATATCACTATCATCCTTCAACATGTGACCCACACAAGCTTGAATTGATAGCTTTAGCTTAGGGAAAGGGGATTGCTTCACCAATTGTAGAAAGAATGAAGAGTATCACCTTTGGTAATAGGGATTTTTTCTTTACACTAAATGGGAAGATAGTAAAAGAAAGTGACTTGAAGCCAAATCAATGCTTAGCAAATGGAAGCCTACTTGTACCATGGCCATTCATACTAGTACCAAATAAAATTAATAGTTTTTGGTCATTTGTGAATCCATGCAATGAGTCTATACTTAATAAAATTAGTAGTTTCAAAGTTCACAATTTTTTGATTTCGTGTGATGAGTCTATAATGTTTTTTTGAATCTTTTAAATGTTGATTGCTTTTTGGGAAAGTTTCATGGTAAATTAAAGCATCTAATCATGGTTATAGATTTGCATATTGGTCCCAAATTATTAGAAATAAGCTAATATATTTTATTGCCAATATTTTATTACATAAATTATATTAAATGTAGTCACCTTTGACTCTTAAGGGTGTTTTAAAAAGTCGACTACATAAAGGCCCTAGGTCTAAACATAGCCCTTATTGTGCTCATATCCTAGACATAACCTCTTCAACCCCAACTCCTACTGGCTTCCACAAACCTCTAATGGCCACACCCCACAACACATACCATGACTTTGTGGCTTCTACTCATTATTCATGTATAGAGGTAGAGTTGTATGAGATTTTTTATTGCAAGATAAATGTGATGGCAACAATTCAAAAACACATGGATCTTTTCAGAGATGTTATAGATTAAATCAATGAAAAAGTTAGACCCTACATGATCCATTTAGACATAGATAGAGTAGGATGGGTTCTCATCAACCTCTCCAGAGAAAGGTGCAACATTGATACTGGTTTTAAAAATTGGTTGCATAGATATATGTAAGTCCCTAAGTCCAAAAGCTTTTAGAAAAATATCAGAGGAAGAGTTAGATCTTCAAATGGGCCCTATAGGAACCCCTTTTGTATCCTTAGAAATAATGTATCATGCAATTATTCTAGAAATGGAGGACACCTCTACACCTCCATTCATATAAGAAGTGTTAGACACCTCCATTCATAAAAGAAGTGTTAGCTCTTCTTGTAGTAGAGCAAGAACTAAAAGCAGAAGAAAAACTCAATGTGATTGCAAAAGCCACCCTTGCTCTGGAGTGGTCCAAAAAAACCTTGGACAAAGGAAAACACATAGTAGAGGTGGAAGAACTAACAAGCTTAAAGTTGGCTATGGTTCCTAAGGAAGTAGCTAGACCATCCTCCATAGGATAGCTCACCATGGCAGAAGAGGAAGAAGAGGAAGAAGTGGAGGAAGCTATGATGGATGAGGTTTTAATGCAAACCCTTCCATATGTTTTGAAAGAAATTAGGGAATATCTATTTTTAATTAAAATCTAATATATCAAGAAGGGAATATTTGTTTTAACTGACATCCAATAGAAAATAGACAATATTTGTTGTTAACTAACATCCAATCGGTCAAGATGAGGGAATATGAAGCACTAGGGACACTCTTCGCTTGGGAGAGTAATATCAATTTTGGATTCCCATAAGAAGTGCTTGATAGGTGCATGGATTTGGCACCTGCCAACACTTTGGAGCATCTAATCTTTAACTATACAGGAGGAAATACATGCTCAAGCCATGCAACAATGATAGAGACGGAAACACTAAGGCAAAAACGGTGTATAATGCATGATCGCCTATGCAAAGCATATCCGATGGGCACAATACTTTGCATATGCCTCAACCTATGTGGTATTGAGTTTCATGCAAAGTGACGTGCCCATACCATAAGTACTTGTTTGGATAACATAACTAGGAGTGTGTGTTTTGACGATAGTGCATAACACAAGGACAAAAATGGTGTATAATGCGTGATTGACAATGCAAATCATATCCGATGGGCACAATACTTTGCGCGCACCTCTACCTAAGTGGTATTGACTTTTGTGCAAAGAGGTGCCCCCATGCGATAAGCACTTGTTCGAATAACACACCTAGGACCGTGTTTTTTTACGGTTGTGCATGACACTAAGGCAAAAATGGTATTTAATGCTCTCTCGACCATGCAAATCATATCTTCATCCTTCTCAAACACAATGGTATTGAATTGCATGCAAAGTGGTACACCCATCCAATAAGCACTTGGTCGGATAACACACCTAAAAGCATGTTTTTTTATGGTTGTGCATGACATTGAGGCACAAACTGAAGATCTAATTACATTAATTTGTCCCAAAACATTTCAACAAATTTGACCATTTAGAGGGAAATGCAAGAAAAATTCGGGGCAAATGCAATTTTTTTATGCAAACACGCTCTCCATGGAGCCGTGGACTTTTCCCCCAAAGAATTTGTGAAAAATGCCCAATTTGGGCAATGTATGCACAGGCGCCTCGGTGCACATGGCTCAATTTGCGTATTTTTTTACAAATTCCATTGGGGAAATGTTCCTAGAGATGTAAACATCTACCCAAATTGGCCATTTAGGGAGAAATGCAAAATTTTAGGGCATTTACAAAAATTTTCGGAGAAAATTTGGGGCAAATGCAAACTTTGCACAAACACACTCTCCATGATGCCGTGAACACTTCCCCCTATAGAAAATTGAAAAAAAATTCCCAATTTGGGTCATGTGCATGTAGGTGCAAAATTAGGCTTGACGATGATGCCGTCTGGCCTAATTTCACACCTACCGCACATTGCCCAAAATTGGGCATTCTTTTATAAAAATTGAAGTCTTCCTAGAGGTGCAAGCATCTAATTAAATTGATTTGCCACAAAAAATTTCAATACATTTGGCCATTTAGGGGGAAATGCAAAGTTTTAGGACAAATGCAAAAATTTTGGGGTGAAAATAGAGGGCAAATGCAAAATTTTTGCAAAAATACATTCTCCATGGTGCCATAAAAGTACAAGGCCATTTTATTATTTTTAATTATTGGGAAAGAACTACATGGCACCTATGGAGGTCCAAATCACCAAAAACATTCATCGAAAATCACTAAAACGATTCATAGTGTATCCAAAACAACTTGATATAGCATTGAAAAATCAACAATGTTTTTATTATTGAAATTGTTACAACCATTTACAACCTTCTGATTGTTTAACCACCACAACCTCCAAAAATCACCATATGGCTCACCAAAAAATTGTTTATGGCCTAAAGGTTAGAACGCCTCTGATCCGCCTTGCAAGTTGCATGTCTTTGCTCATGACTGTAACCCTCTTGGCATGGATTTCACACAAGTTTGTATCCTCAAGAAGGTATACCAGAGCCATTTCGCATGCCTCTTGTAGGCCGGCCAGTGTGATTGATTGAATTTAGAGGTCATTCTTGTCTTCTTGCATGATTTCTTTAACCAATCAAGCAATCAAAGCTCTCCTTTGCCTTTTCCTCTGCTAAGTCTACTCTCTTCTTCAATTTTGGAAATGATTTTCTAACACTTTGGCTCACTCATGGATAATCTGCATTGTTATTTCACCATGGCGGTTGTTGTTATTGCTATTGTCATTGCCTTGTCTGTTGAGCCATTTCAATTCTTATTTGGCTTGATTCTTCTACTTTTGTCCCATTCTTGCATTTTTCATCTTTTGTATGCTTGTTCTTCTAGTTTGTTATCTGACTCTTGGGATGCCTCTAGCTATCTCTAAGAGTTTGATTACTACCTTGGATCTTGTTTGTCATCTATGTCTTCTCCATTCAAATGTGTTTCTATCTCCTCCTCTTCCTCTCTCCTCTTTTGTCAATCTTCGAACATTCTATTCTGTACTTCTATTGGGATCAGGAGTTTTGTCCTTGCATCAACTAGTCTTCTAGTCTGCTCTGTTCTCATCATATGGGTGATGGTAGGGCTATGGGATATTTGAAGGTAGGAAGGAATAGAATGGTACAAATAAGCATTGTGGTACTGAGATAATGAAGGTGTTTGCCTTTATTTAGTGCTACATTTATTTTAAGCGTCATGATATCCCCCCACTTTTGACTTAAAATATTTTGATAAGTATAACCCAATGTTGAGCTTTTTACTAATTATAGCTCCCTAGTGATTGAAACAAATATTATTGCTTGAATGTACATGATTGTATAAAAGAGAATGATGTTCAATGCTGGCTCCACAAGTAAGGAATTTCAACGTTTCTATAAACAAAACAAAAAAATTGAGCCAATTATTCAAATGTGTCCTAAAAGCACTACAAGAAATATTAAATTGAGGTTTGAATTAACATCAATGTACATCTTATTTGGTAATCCAATGCTTTCATATACAACTCTAGTTGCTAACCACCTTTTATGTTTCTGGAAAGGTTGCGAAGAATTTCCATGAACACCTTATTTTACTCATTTAAACTCGACAAATTGCTTGGGCTTACTCTGTTTGCAAAGATTTATTCTTTGTATACGAGGACCCAATTATACCACGATAGAACCACTCAAATATTTTACGAAGAGAATTACTTCCATCAACCGACCTCTGTACCATGTACTTTTGAAATAAGCACCTCAATATCTATAATGCGAATTCTCCATCCCTTGGGCACTCTACACAATCAACGAACCATATTGTTGAAGGAACCACAGGTCGTGAGCGTAAAGAATGTGTTACATCCATAGGAAAGATATATGAGGTAAACACCCCCAAAGGATAAATTTAATTGCAATTAAAGTTTCAAAAAAAGTGAAGACCAAACATGCCATGTAATGAGTATTGTGTGATTTACCCCATCCAAGGGCCATGGATTCAATGAACTCTTTTACGATGACTTTATAGCTGCACATCCTCATCATCTATGGAAGGCTTTCTTAAGATCTTTACCATGTTGTACAATGCTTTTCCAAAGATGTTCTCTCAAGGTGATCATCTTCCAAATTAGTGGTGTAGTAACATAAGTCTTTCCAATAATTCCAATGCATATTTAATCAATTTTTTCCATAATTAGACAAAAACCGTCGTGCCTTTGAGCCCCCCATAGACAATTCATTTGGAAGATTCCGTGATTTTCATGAGAGTTGTGTGTCTTTGGACAGCTTTAGATTCCCTCCATGTAAACCAATGCTCAAGAGAAGAGCTTCAACCCTTGCTATACATGATTCTACTCTCTCTTCTAGTTTCATGTTCTATACATATGCAATGTGCAAGTAAAGGAACTTATCAATGAGCCATATCTCGGCATGCAACACACAAAAATATACTCTTTGTAATGGGATATTTAAAATTGGATCCCATTGTTCATCAATTTTATCTCTATTGGGTGCAGCATCCTAATCGTAGCTCATTACTCCATTGCTTTAGTACATCCATTTGATATCATCATCATCTAAGATGTCAGTCATCACATCTTTACTATTCGCAAAGTTATTTTCTCTTTCCCTCTATGTTTTCCTGCGCTCGTGTTGTTACTCACTCAAGTTTGTTCCATTCCATTTCAAACATACACTTCAATGTTTTAAGGTCTCTTGCCATGTGTCATTCGACTTTGAAGGATCCAAACCCTTCAATTGAAACAACTCTCCTTTTGTCTAAGCATGTATGACACTTGGAATTGGAAACCTATCAAAGACCCATTTCAAAAACAAGTGTGTCTCTTTAGGAAGTTCAAATGTGGCAAGCCACCAAATGTGCCTTTTTTTAATACACGCTAAAATCTTCTCTAACTTCCTTATCTTTGGCATGTGTAAGGGCTTTGTTCATCAAAGTAATACTAACCCTCTCCAACTTGTGGCCTTTTACAACCTCACACGCATCAAATTTGATAACAAATACTAACTTTCCTTCACAATCTAAAGACTGTAAGATTTACACTAGCAGAAAAGATTCCGATAAAAATTGTAGCTCAAATAAATAATATAAATGTCAACCTACCTCATGCTTTCATGTGTAAAACTCTACCATCGCAGCTTGTACCCCACATACCTCCAAAAGGACATTGTTTTGCCCCGTGTACTCAAAGTTGCTTGGTCCTTGCTTTTCCCCTTTGACTACCTTTATTTTTTCTCTATTGGCCTTTCAGCTTCTTTGTGCCTACAAACATCATGCTTTCTGAAATGTGTATAAATCCACCCAACCAATCGTGGATAGCATATATTTTATTCCTTACATTTCTAACATATACCAACCTAGGTAATAAAGGATTCTTTACACCTTGACCTCAAAGTGCATTTCCAAAGATGTTATTACAACTAAGTACCCTTGCCGACTAATGATAGCAGCATCACATGCATGGACAACTTCCGATGGATCTACAAAATTCTCTAAATCAGCTGCAACCTCTTGTAAAATTGTATGTCGCAATGCACGTTGACAGCGAGGATCCCTAGGAATAGAAATGAATTCTTTTTTCTTCATTACACTCTTTACGGCATAGAGTTTGTCGGATGAATCTCTTCCAATACCCTCCTCCATAAAATTTTTGCAAAAAGCATAAAAATAAACGACTACATCATTTGTAAGTAATGCTTCATAATTACAAAATAGTCCGAACATACATACGGTGTAGCTTGTACCATGCGCTTCCTTACTCCACCACCATTAGCTAAGCTCTCCATTGGTTGCACAAGCTCAATCCTATGCTTGTAACCTAGAGGGGTTCTTTTTATTTTTTCTAATCTCCTAGTCAATGTAGCAAGCTGTTGTTGGAGGGACCAAGCCTCTTTCAACAATTTGTTCTTATCGTGATTGTCTCTTGTAACCTTCCTTTGCAATTTTAGAATCAACAAGTCTTTTTAAGCAGGGTCTTGGATCAAAAGTTAAAGGAGCAAAGATTTTAGATTAGCAGGGTAGAATAAGATCATTGGAAGCAAGTTTGGGATTACAACAAAACAAAATAATGAGATAAATTTGGATTTAGAGGTTGAAAAGTATTATGGTGAGGGGTATGATTTAGGTGATTATGCTGAGGAGGAGTAAGCCTTAGTTGTGTGGAAAGTGATTTAGATGCATAGGCATGGTTTGGGGGAAGGTTTGGAAGGGTTCTGAGCCAATTTTGGCACTTTTGAAAAAAATCACATTTTTGGGGGGGATGGTACCCACGACATACTTTTTGAGAATGGGGACCACCCCAAAGGAGTCAACTTTTTGGAAGTGGGGGGCCTCTCTAAGTGGGAGAGGGAGGTAGACTTTTTAGGATCACCAAGAGCCTAGGAGATGTACGTTTTTGTCCCCATATGGGGTTGATGGGACCCTCCATAGGCCTTGTTAGTTCTTAATCCATTTTGCTAATCCACTCCTTATGAGGCCCTTTTTGAGTCGGAAAGTCCCCTAATGTGTGGAAGAAAATAGAAGGGAACCATCATGGTAGACATGTGAACAACCTCATGCAATGCCGTGTCTCTAACCCTCGCCTATAAAGATGGATGCAATATCATGCCTCGATGTAAGAATTTCCTTTACTAACAAGTTCGTAGAAATTATAGTATACTTTCTTATGTAGTAATTCCTTGTAAAGGATCTTAAATGTAAACTATTGTGATTTGTTACCGCCTAGTGTGGTAATATAGCCAAGATCAAAGATGAATTGAACCTCCCTTGGTCAATCTTGAAAGCTCCAATTGATGCACTATCCACTTTGGAGCAATGATTTAAAAAAAATTGTGGAGTCTTGTTGCTAATGAGAATTCATGAAATTTAAGGTAGTAAAAAACAACGTTGTTGATGACCATATCAATCAAGGCTTTATTTTTTTTAAGAATGAAAATAAGGACTGGTTTGGGTGAAAATGTCGAGATAAAGAATGACAACAAACACGACACTTTTTGTCATGCACCAAAGGTGCATTTTTACAAAAGGTCTTGGATGGATTGCTCTTTGACACAATACAAATATGGTTTGTGCCCCTTCCATGTTCCTATCCCACCCTTCATATGAAGATGCCTATTCCTTTCCTTTGTAAAAACTTCCTATCCAAATTGTGAAAATATGTTCCCTTCCCATCACCTTACTTTTCTCTACTCTCCCTCCCATAATTTAATATATGAGAGCCTTCCACCCCCCATGCACATCGCCCCTTCCCCTCAGTCAATGAAGAACCTTGCCCTACCCCTTCCCCTCAATCAATGAAGAAACCTTCCCACCCCCCTTCTCTCTATTTTTCCTTCACTGCTATATCCTCACTATGCATTCTTCCCTCTTCCCCTTTATTTCCCACTTCCATACATACTACTATCTACTCCAATTATTACTACCTTCACAAAGGATGCATATGCAAACATCATGGAATACTAGTTGTCATCCAAACCTTGCACACATTATTCTCAAGTCTATTTTGCTAAAGCAAGAATTAGGCTTTGCACTTATTTTAGCTCATTTGGCGCACACGTACTAATTTAGGATTCATTTCAAAAAAAATCATTGCCTTGATGCAAGATTTTGGACACATGAATATAGGCCGCTTCTTGCAAATGTTTCTTAATTAATTGCCGGCTCACTCTTCCTCTCATCAATGGTCTAGCATGCTCACAACCTGCCTCTTGTTTGCTTAGTCACAATTGCTTCCACATAGTTACGCTTTCTTTTGCTTGCAACTATTCATAAGGCTGCTTCCTCAAACACACTCAGAAACTCAAACCTTGATGCCTTATCTCCTCATAGCAAGTTTTTTGGTTTCATAATATCGGGCTTTGTATGATTGGTTTGGTCATAAAAAGATTGGTTTGGGAGTAATATCCCATGAAAAGCACCTCTTTTCCAAATCGTGGGAGCCCTCGAGCATTAGCTCTATAATACTTCACATTGCAACATACACAAATACTGCACTATGAACAAAATTGAAAGCAAAATCTTCAAAGTTTATTAGCATTACTCAATCACTCAACATTCTCTTGTCAATTGATCTTTCCTTGGCCCCATATGCACTTTAATTTTCATGGTTGCACTTTCAAAAGGTTTTGTTACCCTTTTTCTCATCTATATTTACTTCCAATTTTCAAACTTGCCATCAACTCTCAAAGGCTGCATAAAATATTGGGTTTCTTGACCATTTCAGACTTGCACCAAAATTGGCATCCACAAGATTTGATATGTTCGAGTCTCCAATTTTTTGACAAAAGAATTAGGAGTGGCCATCTATGTTGCAATAGAAGTGTTACTCTTCCACTTAGGATACTCTCCAGCTACCTAACTATTAATGAATTCTCACCACAGAACCATTGTCCAGAAGCTCTTCAAGCTATCCCACGTCCTCTGCAATCTCAAATGCCAAGTTGTCGCTTCTCTTCAAGCTTGAAGTTCACCGGTTCTTTTGTAAGTTCAAGCCTTGGTCTGGCTGCTTCAAACCCAAAGCCTTCACCTTATACCTGCACCATTGTATTTCCACATCCATAGAAACCCTTCGAGCTATTCCACTTCCTCTGCAATCTCAATCGCAAGTTGTTGCTTTTCTTCGTGCCTAGAGGTTCGCCGGTGTTTTTTTAGTTCAAGCCTTGGCTCTGGCTGCTTCAAACCCAAGGCCTTCACCTTATACCTACATAACACAAGAACTGATTTTCATGAATCTCAACATTGCAATAAGATGTAATCTTGATCATATCAGATCAGATAACTCAATTCCAAATCACAAAACAAAACTTTTCCCAACAAGCTTGTATTCGCGAATCACATCGTAGTCACAACATAATCACTTATATATCTAGCTACACTGATTTTCATGTCAGTACGAAAAAAACTCAGCTTTCAAATCATAAACCAAACTTTTCCCAACAAACTTGTAATTTTATCATATTCACAAAATAATCACTGAAATTTTATCACAGAGGAAAGTAGCAAAAGAAGGATAGTATAAAATGCTTTAAACGAGAGAAGGCTGCCAAAACCTGCATCACATCCTGGACATCAAAGCTCCACATTGATCCCATGTGAGTAGAAGCAAAAGGGCATGTCAAGGAAGGATCTTAGATAACCTGGGCCATGTGCAACCACATTGCCAAGCAGGCTAGGCACCAGCCCAGGCATCAGATGGGCCAGATCATGCAAGCCAGTATGCAGACATGTAGCAGGACTGCCGTATCTCATCCAGCTTATGGTGGGTTGCTACACGTGGCATGTCAGCTGGGAAATCTGCGTCTGGTCAGCTGAAAGTCAGCTCGTGGTTGGCCCAAGTCAGCCCCAGGATTGCCAGGCCAGTTATGCACTATGGCAGGGGAATCGACCTGATGATATGCTCATGTGGAGGGCAATCCCTTTTACTAGTAGGGGTTGCAATTTTCCACTATTTCGTTCACTCATCCAACTTGATTAGTGGCGGCTACGGAACAATCAGTGTGAAGATTGTGGCAAGCAGTGAAATTTGTGCTTTCTTTGCTTCCTTAAGCCAAATGTGGGGCAGCATTGTAATGGAAGCAATATGCTCTCGTTCATCCATTGATTGGCCTTAATTATTAGACTTGATCTTGTGGATTTATTCATCTCAACAAGTTTCAAAAAGAATCATAGTCTTTAATTCAGACATCATTCCACATTAGTTCTTGGGAGAAATCTCATGCAAGATGACTAACCTTTGACATCCCATGCTCTGTCCCTATCCCTGAACCCACGTACCACCTCCTGTTGGATATCCTCTCTAACATCATTGCATTCACGAATCAACAAATTACAAGAAAAAACATGATCGAAAGTTCAGACATCATGTTGGGAGAAATTTCTAGTGGACCCAAGATAGATGACTGTGGTCTTTGACATCCAAAGCTTCATTGCTGTTTCTGAACTCATGTACCGCCTGTAATACTTTCCCTCTATGAAATCATTGCATTCATGATTCAAGTTTGCCACCTGCAGTTGTATGTCATTTCTGACAAGCCAAGAAAACTAGATGCTATGTAAGAAAAATATTTATTACCACTCCTTTATAAAAAGACAATTATTCAAACATAACAATGAGGGATGCCTCACGAGAACAGGTAAAAAAGTTACATAATGACAATGACAATTTATCTAGGACTATGCTTTTCTAGCGTGATAAGTAGACATTGGTGGCTGACTCAGACATAAGTGTAAAACAGCAGTAGATACAAAAACACGTCAACAGAAAACACCGACAAAGCAAATAGAGCATGCTTGTCAGCGGCTGTGATCCCTTTGTCCACTTCAAATAGCAACATGTGTATCAACCATTGAGAAAGAGATAACTTCATAGTTTGCCAGCATTAAGATTGATAAAAGAGCCATGCAACAGAAATTATAGAGAGAACAGACCTCACATCACTCTCCCTTTTGGTGCCGAATGTTTTCAGCTCAATCTGCTCACGTTTCTTCAATTCTTCAAGCAGCTGAAGGTAATGGACATAGCGCTCCCAGTCTGCTCGCACTGCACAGTCTGGCTCCCCAGTGTGAAGACAGTCAGAAAAGCCGCACAGTCCTCGTTCGGAAATTCTAGTTCTTATCTGCCAAAAAAGCATACAAAGCCCTTATGGAGGCTGATCACATCACACTCAAAAAATCACTACTAGAAGCAAAAATATCATACCTCTGGAAACAAATGTGGCAGCAGCTTGGTAGTGACTTTGACAAGTCCTGGCTGGTTGAAACCTGGGGTGTCTGCAAGATAGCCACCACTGGGCAGCCTCAGTAACGTCACATTGCGTGTTGTATGCTTGCCACGACCACTTCTTTCAGAGACTCCCCCAACCATTTGTTCTTCAAAACCCTCACTCCAGTTCTGCAACTCCATGTGCATGGATTCCTTTGAAGAACCCTCACCCCAGCTTTGCACCTGCATGCACATGGATTCCTTGTCCTGGAATGCAATTGGAAAATTTAGATAAAATGTAAACATATCAACAGCGGAATAAACTGGACATTGAAATTGGCATCTTAAAGACTGTCCTCACACTCTCATTGTTTTAACCACAAGCAATAACAATCTTCACTGTCAATACTTGAAATCACCTGAGACCTTCCACAACATGTATATTTATGCAGCAATCATAACAGACTTCAAGCAGTATCATGCACAGCAGAGCATCAAAATTCTGCATTGACATGAATCAGCACGCATCACATCTTTGATAGCACAGATATTACCACATATTTCCTCATTATTACAAACTTCAATATCGACTCAGGTTTTTAGCCACGTCTCTATCCACCAGCTCATCACTGATAGGTGGAGCACACCGGGTTACCAATACGCAGGACACGCAGTTTATCTTATCCCGCATTATTAGATGCAGTTGTGGTGTTTGTTCTTAGTGCCCACGTATGTAAGGCACAACTGCCGCCGCACAACTAGTATATCATGTATTATGAGGAGCTCACTAGAAGAAGAAGAAGGCTTCCTCCTTCTCTGTGTGTGTTGCTATGTACATGATACCTGTCATTCTCTTTCATAAAAATATGACTCACATTGGGCTGGTGATAGCAGTCACCCAGTGAAACCTGTTTCTTTTTCGGGCATTCATGCATTTCATGATAGAGTATCATACAATTGTCAGTTGCTACCTCCTCTTGTGAAGCTGAGTATAGGGCAGCTTTCACAACAACAAATGAATGCATTTGGTTGTGACAATTGCTTGCAGATCTACATGCATCATTGGAGCCTCCCAATCCAATTCTCACTGATAGTCAGAGTGCTATTCAGTAGCACGGGATCCTGTGTTTCATGATCAGATGAAACACATTGAAATTCACTATCATTATGTCAAAGAGCCGTTACATGCAGGGGAGATCAGCCTGATCTTTTTCCCAACACATCAGCATGTGGTCGATCTATTCACCAAGGCACCAACTCAAAAAATATTTGAGGCCTTTCGCAAAGCTTTAAACTTGTTTCCATTTGGGGATTGAGATGAGACCTTGTACATCAAGACATTGTCACTGCAGGGGGGGTGAAGGCACTGGTCAATGTTAGGCTGTAATAAGGCAGGGGACCTTTTCCCCTAATTGAGGGCTTTTCCCACTCAAAACACAATCAGTGGTTCAGTTAGTTGTTATATGGGTCCTAGCCCTTAGTTTGACTTTCACCTTAGGGTTTTAGGGTTTAATACCCTTGCACTATCCTTTGTATTCTCATTCTCAATACAACAGTTTAACAACTCATTTCTCCTTCACCGTTCTGCACCTTACTTCCTTTTCTCAAAAACTAGACCAAAAAGTCTAGCCCATGTGACAATATGATTTGACAACAAGTGGTGTAGGCACAACAGACAAAGGAGCTGATTCCTTATCTAACCATTGTGAGAGGGAAACCTCATCATAAAGTCAAAGGGCTAGATCATCACTTCTAATGACCATGGAGGCGCTTGGAAACAAAAAATTAAGTTGTCATGCACATATTTGCAATCAAGTAACCGATTGGATATAACAAGAGGGTACTATTGGGGAGAGTTATCCTCCATTCACAAGCCAACCTTGGTACCCATCTAGGGTTAGATGGAGACAACATAAGGAATTATTATGGGACCCAATGAGACCCTATAGCATGCTACTCAAGCATCTTTTGAGCTGTAGGTATCCCTTCTACGGTAGCAAGTTGGACGGTTAGGCAGCCAACCAACACATACATGGGGCTTGTATAAAAGTGCATCCCACATTATCAACAGAAATGAACCTTGGATGGTGGGCAAATGGGCAGCAAAGACAAAGACAGCAACACTTATGTACCTTTGTTGAACTACCATTTTTTATCACATCAAATGCATTGTGTGTGAGCCTTTCCCTCTTTTAAGTTTAATGTCCATACATGCCTTTGGACATGATCTACACCCATGGCACATACATATGCTTCCACATTAGCCCATGGAGCTGTTGGTGATTTTTCACAAAGTAGATATGTGACAGCTAGGTAGGTAAAACAACAAACAAGTCTATGATAAAAGCTGCAAAGATATGGGACCCAATGACGTAGTCCAAAACGCTCAACCCACCTCCACGCGGGAGGAAAGTGATCCGCGATGACAGTGACCAGCTCTCCATCCAATTATTATCTGTGGTCCTTATCTCCAAAAGTCTCGTCCAATAGAGGCATACCCCTACTGCTTGAATATTTTCAGGTCATGGTAACCTCTAGCTGCATATGAGACAACATAATGGAGTGTCTTGTAAAGTCAATAATGTGCATATCTCTCTCTGCAATGCATGCACTAAAGTCTTCTAGCAGAATAACTTCCATCCTATAAAACTCCAGCACGTCAAGGTATGAAAAAGGGAATCGCAGAGGCCCTTCATCCTCAACTTATACAAGGGGCTATGTCTCTAAAGGAAAATAGCATTTTACAGAGGCTCTATGAATGTTAGTTGGAGCCTCATTCGCATATACAGCATGCTCAAATCATTTCACCACGTGAAAACTTCGCTAAAATGTAAAAGTTAACATTAAACTGTCCAACTTGTCACTTGTCTATTATCTTTAAAAATTAAACTCCATGTGTATCTATGCAACATTGAAGCCCTCTTGCCAGACTCTAGTGCGTCTTGGGTTAGCAAACATATTCCTCCACATGATGGTGTTTCAAAAGTTCCCAGGCGTTCCCCAAATTTGAGCTTGGTTTTAGGATGGTTAAGGCTGCAATCTCAGCATGGTCATTCTGGAATTTTAGCACGGTTAAGGCTAGTATTCCAGGTTTCTCTACCGATATTAAGCTTGGAATTTGAGCATGGGAAGGCTGGTATTTTATTAACATACAAGTGGTAATTTTATCCTACCATTGAAAGTAGTTGTCTATGTTAGAGTAGACTTTCCCTTACAAGTGAGTTTAGGCCTTTCTTTAACTGCTGGCATTAATCATCACCTTTGCATTGCTATTAGAAATGGTACGGAGTTTGTTATATTAACAAATGCTTATATCTATGTAGACATGTAGGGCGTGTACATACAAGAGAGCATTGGTTCACACATCAGGCTGCACCAACCGTTGGGATTGTTGATGTCAATGGGGATGACTACTCTCTCCGCTACCCCCCCGCTACCCCCTCCGCTACCCCTCTGCTACCCCCTCGCTACCCCTCTCCGCTACCCCCCCCGCTACCCCTCTCTCTCCCCCGCTACCCCTCTCTCTCCCCCTGCTACCCCCCGCTACCCCTCGCTCAGCACCCCCCCCCCCACTTTTCTTTTTCTTTTTTTGGTAAAGTTTTTTTTTTTTTTAAAAACCCCCCACTCGCAGCTCCGACTCTTCTTCTTCAACAGCTCCGACCTCCTGCAATCCCCTCTTTGCCCGCTGCTGCCTCCCCCATAATGAAGGGAACACGCGGATGAGGACAGGAGACTAGGCGGGAGACCCTTCGGTCCAAATTTGCATACGCGTGGAGATGGGGAAGGGAAACGGTGACAAGGCGAAAACACAAAAGCAACTCAATCTAGAGGACTTCAACATACGCAGCAACCGGAGCGGTTTGATAGTGGACACTACCGTGGCCCAGAAGAAAGGGGCCCACCCAAAGCCCATGCCGCTCACCACATCCTCGACCTCTATGGTTACCACCACTATTTCACCACCATCATCCGCCTCATCATCTACGCCACCTCTCTCCTCCCCCTCTCCTGCATCATCATCATAGATCTCCTCTCCAGTAGCCTCACCACTAGCCCTACCAGCCACGGCTCCACAGTACTTTCCCCTCGTATCACCTCTACCTCTCAGTCAACCACCCTTCATCACCTCATCTGGCCTCGCTACTCCTACATACCACTCCCTCACCCAGATCATGCTGTCCCCACCCTCAGTACAACCTCAGCAGCCCACCTTCATTCCAACCCCTCTCGAGATTCAGTTCCCACCTGGACCAAGACATCTTAGGCCCCCACCAGATGCTTGGGACTCCCTATTGGCTGAGATACACAGCATCCGGGCGACACATTACACCCAAGAGCAGGCCTGATACACCCAGGAGCAGGCCCGCATTACACACGAGCAGGGCACCCTTATCCAGGGACTCAGACACGACATCACACAACTTTGAGAGGAGCTCGGGACCCTCAGAGCAGCACCTGGAGGGACCCCAGTCACATAGATGGAGGCACGGATAGCCACGATACAATCGGCTATAGCAAAGACGACTAGATGGGCGGACGTGGCGAAACGGGAGCCCGCAAAGGCAACCATTTCAGCCGCCATACAGGAGCAGCAGCAGAGGGCTTCAAAGGCCCTCAACATCCGGATACGAGGGATCACGCGAGACAGCACCAACACCACTACGACGCCCATGGAGGAGGCGATCACCTTTGTGACCACCACCATGGGGGTCCCCGACCATGGCATAGAGGGAACATGGCGTGTTGGGAGAGATCCCAACTGAGAGCAGCCCCTAGTCATTCGCTTCAAAGATTCACATGCTCGACTAGCGACACTCCGATGCCGAGCCGCTCTATGAGAGCATCCCACCCTGTCCACGGACGAGGATTTGACACCACTACAGATTGAGGAGCAACGAGCTCTTCTGCAACAGCGGGATGTTGCCCGCAAGGAGGAAAAATGGGCCGTGGTCCGAGATGGTAGGTTGTTGACCGGCACCCGTCGGGCTCCCACCCGTATCACCTAGGGGGACGAGGCCTATGAGACTCAGGTTTCCGAGACCCTAGACTGCACCATTTGGAACTGTAATGGTACCTTATGGTCAGACCCAGGGAAATTCTCGGAGTCTTATACAGGACGAGACATATTCTTTTACACAGAGACACACCAGAGCCCAGAGCGTCCACTACCGATAGTCAGTGGCTACACATGGGAGTCAGCCTTCAGGGATGAGACGAGGGATACAGGAGGAGTCCGTGGATCAGGCGGGGTCGCAGTATTGTATAGGTCTTCCCTCGTTGGAGCCATCTCCATTGAGAGGAAGGACGCACACTCCCGATTCATGTCGATCCGGATCCGACGTACAGACACCCGTGACCTTTTCATAGCAATATGCTACTTCCCGCCAGACACATCCCACTTCGCCAGAGTGGCATGAGAGGAGGGTGAGACATCGCCATATGCACCCTTACATCAGGATATCCCAGACCTTTCAGCCCGTGGGGAAGTTCTCCTTGTTGGGGACTTCAACCCCAGGATGAGCACGCGCCAGGCACCACTCCTGGACTTCCGAGACGACTCTATCATGCTACCAGACATGGACCTAGACGGAGCAGGTATGACCAGGACCTCATCAGACCGACACGGGCCTGTTACATCATATGGACACGCGCTCCTTGATCTGGGTAGGATGCATGATCTCATCATCTACAACGGGCTTGACCTATGGCCCTCCTCAGGTGGTTTTACTTGCTTCCCACACAAGGGGGCACTAGTGTAGATGATTACATCATGGGATCCCCTACCTTCACTTCATGTATCACCGACTTCACTGTAGCACCACTCCCTCCAAGAGCTGATCACACATACCTATTCTTCACTATCGCCACCCCACGCTTAGCCACACCACACACCCCACATAGGAAGCACGACACCTACCACGACACACTGATCACAACCTCTCACCGGCCTACTCTGGACGCCTAAACAGACTCCTAACCTACATCGATCACATACCACTCATAGAGGACCGTGCTGCCCTGATTAGTCGCACACTCCACGAGGCTGCCCTCCAAATCTTTTCTCACACCACACGGTCCACTAGACCACCACCTCTTGGTTCTGTAGCACGTGGTGGTTCTGCCCTGCAACAATTGGTACGATGCGGAGTGCAAGGCTTATCGCCGATAGCTCCGACTTGAAACCAAATGTCACCTCTCGAACACACTAGACACAGTACGCATGTACCGACGTCTCGTATGTCGGAAGAAGCAGGCATTTCTTCGTCGAAATGAGGAGGAGCTACTGCACATCTTGTACAGCAACAACTCTAAGGATTTTTGGCGAAGATTCCTTGAGCGTAGGTCTCCATCACCCCTCACCGACACGAGCGTCTGGCACATGTATGCACACCATCTTTATGATGTCCCACACCAGCCCACTCTAGATCTCATACACACACCTCGCCCCACCACTTGCACGTTGTTTACCAGAGGGGGAGTCAAGGACGTGACATTGAAACTGCACAATGACCGAGCTAAGGATCACGAGGGGCTATGCACTGAGTTTATCGCATATGGGATCGACACGTTAGCCCCGATCCTAGCAAAGCTATTCAATGACGTTGTTTGCCTTGGCTTTCCCCACACTTGGACACTCAACACCATCACCCCCATCCACAAGGCAGGGGATCCCATGGACCCGAGTAACTACAGGACTATCATGATTGGACATGTGATGTCCAAGATCTATGTAGCTGTATTGGATGTGTCGGTCAGCCTGTTCGCAGAGATGAGAGGGCTCAGAGCAGAGGGTCAGGCCGGTTTCAGGCGAGACCATGGGACTATGGATCACATACTCACACTTAAGAGTGTCATTGAGGAGGCCAGATCACGGAAGGAGAGGGTATATTGCTGCTTTGTGGATTTCTGCAAAGCCTTTGACACAGTACCTCGAGCTCGTCTCATCACACGCCTACAAACTCTAGGATTTGATCAGGAGATCATCTGGGCAATCATGACACTGTATGAGAGAGTCTCACGCCGAGTTCGGACAAGCGCATGTTGGACAGATGAGATCTTGAGTACCATAGGGGTCAAACAAGGTTGTCCCTAATCATCGACCCTGTTTGGCCTCTACATCGATGAGCTTGAGACTTTCATGGGGGCGTTCGGAGGGACCGGTTGCTCACTTGCCAGGATCATCATTAGGATTCTTCTTTATGCACATGACGTGGCACTCTTGTCGTCCACACCCGAGGGGCTCCAGCAACACCTAGATGCACTGCAAGCTTTTTGTTTATCCCATGATTTGGAGGTCAACCTTGGCAAGACCAAGGTCATGATCTTTAACCCCTCTCGAGCAAACATGCAACGGAAGCAGTTTACTTTTACTTTCAGTGGGTCACCAGTTGAGATCGTATCCTCATACACTTACTTGGGGTTCATCTTCTCCAACCCGATCTTCACGATGAGACCAGCGATGCAGGCCAAACTGAGCAGGGGATACGCCTCATTGGCTCAGCTAGAGAGACAATGCTTCCACTCCCACTTCCAGGATCCTCGGACCAAGGCTCTTCTCTTCGACTCCTTGGTCCGACCAGCCGGTATGTATGGCAGCCCTTGTTGGGGGCCTGACATGTCAGAGATAGAGTGGACACGGGTGGAGCGCCTACAGATCCTCATGCTCTCACGGATGATCCAAGGAAAACCGTCTGTACCACATCACATCATTCAGGCCGAGTTTGGTGCTTCTCCACTCCAGCTAGATGCAGCCTTTCAGACCATCACATATCTAGACCGGGTTAGATCATCTGGGAACTGCACATCAGGGAGACAGAGGTTGCCATGGTTGGCTCTCGATTCCTCCATGAGGTTGGCAGCAGAGGGAGACGAGCGATGTTGGTATGCACAAACTCACAGATGGTTTGTGAGACTAGGGTTCCACATCGATAGGATACCTCCTTTTCAATATAGTTTAGATGCCCCTCCGGTACTCCCACCCACCATCCCGATCGGGCCACACACCAACCAGGTCATTCGAGAGGATCTCTTGTAACTACAAACCTTTAAGACCTGGTTGGAGCCAAGGGAGCTTCCAGTGAAGCAGAGTTTCTACAGAGATTACTGTCTTCGTATTTCGAAGGAGGGATTCATCACACCACCGGGGTACACTGAGCTTCATATGCCTCACTCACTACGGATCTCCATCGGACAGTTTCGGGTATCATCACACCACCTCCGCATAGAGAGCGGCAAAGCAGAGGGGATTCCTAGGAAGCATCGCTTATGCATATTGTGCGACTGTCAGGAGGTTGAGTCGGAGGAGCATTTTATTTTCACATGCCCAGTGTACTACGAGATCCGAGGTCGCTACCACTGCCTCTTCAGAGACAGCTCCGGGCTCCTTTCCAGATTCCTCGCCTACCTAGATCAGAGATGCCTCACGGCCTTCATTCACAAGGGGGTCTGACACAGAGAGTACTTACTCAGGCGACGGGGCTTGGCCACATCATCAGACACCTCTCACAGCAGGATCACAGAGTTCTTCCCATCGAGTGACATTGATCGTCCAGTCTCTAGCCGCAGACGTGACAGACCCCGATCCGACGACCGCAGCACGACACACGAGACATCGAGGGGACACACAGATCACTCTCGGGGACCTCCCGTCATTGTTTAGACCCGGGATACGTCCCACGGGAGTCACGGTGGCTCTGGTCTTGCGTCGAGCCTCGTCTAAGAGACCAAGACGCACGGCACTCCTTGACGGGCACCAGCGTCCCATCACCGGCTATGCACCAACCAAGGCGACATGACATACGGAGGATTCCACTCCGCTCCAGTCCTTTTCTTTTCATTGTTACATCTAGATGTATTTGATTATGTATGATCAGTACGGGTGATGATGCTCGTTTCAGTAGCTCCACCCTTACTGTGATTTGTATCAGGTTTTCTTTCAGTCTCATAGACCCATCGGTCTTCCGAAGACTCTAATAAAATTTCTCTCTCTCTCTCTCTCTCTCTCTCTCTCTCTCTCTCTCTCTCTCTCTCTCTCTCTCTCAGCGAGGGCCTTAGCGAGCCCTTCGCTCCAACCCACTGTGGCTTGTATGAGTTTACTTTGTCTCCGCACTTTTGTCCCATAGGCCCGCGAGGCCTCCCGCGGACATTAATACATCTCTCTCTCTCTCTCTCTCTCTCTCTCTCTCTCTCTCTCTCTCTCAAGGAGGAAGGGAGGTGAGATGATATAGAAGATGTAATAAATAGCTTATACAAACTAGGGCAAGTACTGAACATCTAGAGTGTTTAGAGGGTCTGGAAAGATCCAAACAAATTAATTTTCTCATTGTATACAGCATTCTTAAAAAACTTTTGAACCAAGGCTTGCCTTGTTAAGAAAGGGGATGAATTTGCAGAGATTATGGATTACTTCAATGATACTTACCCCACTTTAGGTGGAATAGAAAAAATATTTAGACAAAATAGAGGCACGGGTCTTGTGGTGCCAATAAGGTAGACATGGCTTCTTGGAATGGTAATCAACTTTATGTTATCCAGCCAAAATTCTAGCTTAACATGCTGAGATTCTTGCCATAATCATTTCGAGTATGTCGGTGAATTTACAACCAAGTCGTCTTATTCAAAACACTGTGTGTGTGTGTGTGTGTGTGTAAGAGAGAGAGGCTCGAGAGCGTGAGAGAGAGGAGGTCGAGAGAGAGAGGGTCTCTGCTGTACAGCCTCGCCAGGATCCCGTATAGATTCCCCTCCTGTCCGTACACCTGTACAGTCGCCATACGTTAACCATACGGCCGTACGAACAGGCCCGTCTCATCCCTACGCAGCCCCGAGCAGTTCTGTTCCTGTTTGCATCGCCATCGCCGTACCTTTTCTGAAGCCCCTTTTGTATGTCCGTACACCCATGTCCTTTTCCGTACAGCCTGGTTTCCCCGTGCCCCGTCAGCATCTCCGCCAAGTTCTTCTTCTTTCGTACAGTCTCTGCGTGCCCTATCAGCATCCCCGTACGGTGCAGTTTCTTCCGTACAGCCTCCTCTGTATATCCGTACAGTCCGTACGGTCCCGTGCAGTCCGTACAGTCTGTACTGTTTGCCATGTACTCTTTCCGTACTGTTTGCCCTGTACAAACCCTGTCGTACAATTCTGGTTTTTTCTGCCACTTCATCAATCCTGGTTTTTTTCTGCCGTATTTTTCTGGTTTTTTCCATGGAGGACCAGCTTAAAAGTTATTCCCGGAAGGACTTGTCCCGGGACTCCAAAAGACAGCAAGTCGATTTCTCTACCGCAGCCTCTGTAGATGCTCACTATGTTTTCGACATGCTCAAGGATGAATTTCACCACAGCCGGAAGGAGTGAGCCAAACCTCCCCCGGCCCTTAAGTATAAGCTGAAGCTGCCCTCATTGGTCGCTCCTCTCCGAAAGTTCTCTCAGCAAGCAGTTATCATTTTCTTCCCAGGGAAGTTACCTTCAGCAAATGATGTAGCTCAATGGGTTCAGGCTTTGTTGGTATGCTTAATGAACTGGATGATGCTTTGAGTCATTTACGTAAAGGCAGCTCTCCTCGTTGGGATGGATTGACTGTTGAATTTTTCCGTGCATCCTGGGGTGATCTCAAGAACACTCTTCTTCTTATGATCAATCATGCTTGGGCAGAACAATCTCTTCCTCCTTCTTGGAAACATGGCAGATTACTGACAATATCTCCAATGCTTTGATTGCAATTGAGTAGCCAAATATTCTAAACAAGATGTTCTCATTCTGCAAGTGGACATTGCGAAAGCATTTGATACTGTCCATTGGGATTTTATTTCTCAGACTATGCATAAATTGGGATTTGGCCCTCGGCTGGTCCATATTATTTACTGGTTCTATTCTCATGCCACCGCGCAATGTTTGCTTGGTGGTGGGTTGTCAAGAACCTGGACTATGACCCGCTCAGTGAGACAGGGTTGCCCTCTTAGTTCGCTATTGTATGCCATTGCTACTCATCCGTTATTGCTGCATATGGACCATCTTGCAGATACAGGACAGCTTCATGGCTTGCAAATTCCAGGGGCACAGCCATTTCTTGCACAGGCATATGCTGATGATTCATATTTCATGCCCAGGAATTCTCAAAGTGACCTCTCTCATTTGATGCATACTCTGAATGATTTCGGCATAGCTGCTGGACTGCAATATTAACTTTCAGAAATCGAATCTTCTAGCATTGAAAGAAGCTGATTGGCATGCACTTCTCTGGCCAGGCCACATTATTTCTTCCCATACGATTGTGAGGCATTTAGGGATATCCCATTGGCTGGAATATGACCCCTCAACAACAGCTCAAATGGGTGCTTCAAAAGATTAACAAGAAGCTGGAATACTGGCATTTGTCCACTTGGCCTCTACATGTTCGACTTTGGATAGTACAGTCTATCATTATGGCATATGTGCAATTTTATTTGCCTCTTCTTCCCTGGTCTTTTAAGCATTTGGCTTCCTATATGTCCCAGGCTACGAAGATATTTTGGAAAAGCAAATCTCACAAAAAGGCTTTGCGACTACTTCCCATGCAGTCTGTTTGTTCTCCTAAGACTCATGGGGGACTGAATATTCTCAATCTTCAGTTTCATATGTTGGCAAGAAAGAGCACTATGATTGCTGATTTTTTTCAACAAAAACAGCCATGGGCTATTATGTTAGCAGCTATGTGTGGAAACATGACGTCCCATGCATATGGGCATTGGATTACAGATCACTGGGAAGCAGTCATGACCACATTTTAGGGAAAAATTCCTGGTTGTCCTGTTTCTACTGCTTTTATTCATGATTGGAAGAGAATTCTCTCTTATGCTAAATGGTCAGGTGCTTCTTCCCATCATGGTAATTCTCTTCGCTTGGAAAGCATCCATTGGAGCAAGGTGTTTGAATCGCCTCTTGCTTTACAGGCACCTATTAAAGCATATAATCTTATGAAATTGGACATAAGATTTGTCGGAGATGTTGTGGATTAACATGGTTATGTGCTTTCATTTCCACAAGCTTGCAGGACATTCCCCTTGGGTCTGCATATCATAGGCACATTTGGAGAATACTTACAATTATGTTGCAGCCATTTGTTCCTGTTCCTCCATTGTTTGTACAGGACAGATTACTGGACTGGAATTTGACTTCCTTATCTCCCACTACCTGTTCACTTTCAATGCATAATGTGGCCTCCTCAATGGTCTACAGATTTCTTCTTCCACCGCCATGGATTGATAAGCATGCCAACACTCTTTGGAATTTGGATAGGCCTTTATCTTGGTGGCAATCACAACTCAAGAAAATTTGGAAAGCTAAATTGCCATTGAAACAAAGGCTTTTCTTTTGGAGATGTATAGTGGGAGCTTTTTCCATTGGGGTGAAATTGGCAGCACATCGTATTGCTTCCTCTTCCTGCCCCCGTTGCTCTCATCACAGTGAGACAGTTCCCCATTTGTTATGGTCTTGCCCGCACTCACGGATATTGATCACTCATGTCTCTCATTTGCTGCGGCTTCGGTTTCCCTCTATCAAATTCGGGAAACTCTTCTGGATGTTTGGATGCTTCTCATCTCAGATGTCTCCATTCCTCCTTTTCTTTCACTGGGCTCGTTTTTGGGTTCTATGGACTATTTGGACACAGAAATTGCATTCTAGGATGGGACAACAGTTTCGTAGGCATATGCTTTCTTTCGAATGTCCCTCAAGCAATCTTTATATGATAGTTATGCTACGAGAGACTTGGATGCTACTAATCTTGAAGTGTTTTCTGACTGTTTTTGAGTTCTTCCATTAGGCTCTTTTTTGGAGTCTAATGTCATGTACAATGATCTCATGTTAATAATATAGTTACTGGTTTCACAAAAAAAAGTGTGTGTGTGTGTGTGTAATATAGCTCTCCCTTTCTGGGATAGCTTTTTTTGTAATAATATGACTCAAAGATTCCACAAAAAAAAAAAAAAATGTGTGTGTGTGTAAAAGACGAACACTCTGTGTGTGTGTGTGTGTGTGTGTGTGTGTGTGTGTGAGAGAGAGAGAGAGAGAGAGAGAGAGTTTAAACTCACTGCATCAGTATCTAAGATCCTTGAGGACTCATCTTCACAATCTGTCATCACCAAGTTGTTCCAAGACTTCACACCTACTTGATCATGTAATGCATTGATCAAGCTGGACTTGCCTACCCCACTGGGTCCAATAATAACACTGGTTTTGTTTGACAGGATGTTCACCAATGAAACAATCCCAACCTTGGTATTTACACTGCTGAAAAGAGGTTTATACCCCCATGATGATAACCGGTTTTCCCATTCGGAAATCTCCTGTACCGCAAAAATAGGTGGTAAATATTAGAGTGATCTCAATTTTAACAAATAACCGTTAAAAGTTTAAGCTTCTATAAGAGAGATCGTAGGTTAAAAATGAAAAGTAGAACTTGAACACCAGCTCCATCATTTATTTAAAAAACATGAAATAAAGAGATAAACCATTTTTTATATAAGTAATTGTAAAACATGGTGTCCTCATCATGGCAAGCACATGTCACGAAAAGCATAAAAGATCCAAACACTTTCATGAAAAAACCAACTAATTTATGATGTTGCATTGGCCTCAAATGGCGCAGAGTGCTGAAACATATGTATTTTTTATATGGACTCATCTATATCTAGAGAAACATTATGAATTGAGGGGGAATTGAGAGAACGCCAGAGAATGATGAAAGAGTACTACCATTTCAATAGTGGTCCTTGGGATCGCCATTCCATCCATATATCAATGCATCATCTATGTGGAGTGAGTACTACACTCATCGTAGAGGTCCCATGGCAAAAATACTCTCAGCAATCAGTACCTCGGGTGAGACATGCAATGTAATCAAGCGACCCCTAGATATGCGAGCATGTCTATCGTGAAGGGTTGGAGGTGCTACCCCCCTCTTCAGCATCAGGCAATGCTCCAGACCGGTGAGCCTCAACGACTCAAGCTGAAATGCCTCCAAGAAGAGCTGCAATACCCCAGGTGAATCTAAGAGGTCTCTTGACGGGGCAGTTGTTTAATATGCAGCCCACTCTTTCACAAAGGAAGGACAAATTTGATAGATTGTTATAAATTAGCTTTTGGCTTCTGGCAAGTGTGCCCCTCTTGGCCAACAAATTTGGGAGCTCCTCGGCCAAATCCATCAAGACACAGGTTAGTGTGGACCCCTCACCCCAAGGGCCCTTTTGTCCCCAGTTAGGGTTTTTCCCCCTTGGGTTAGTTAGGGCTAGTTAGGGTTTTTACTTTGGTTTGAGGGTACATAACCCTGTATGGATGGATGCTGCCCCTAGAATATAGAAACATGGTATCTCCACCGCATCCATGCTGTATGAATATGACAGCAGGCTATAATGCTTTTGGATGGACACGTGATACCTCTAGAATCCAGGAATAAGGACATGCTTACTATCAAGGTGGTGTAGGTGGCTAAAATGACAGAATCAAGGCCATACACTAAAATTTAGGCTCACTTTTATCTCATTGCAAAGCAGTACTCTAGCTTGCTTCCTAAACTGGAGCTTGGCCATCTTTTCTATTCTGATCCGTGGTATATCGAGGTTTAACAAGCTCAATCTCCTCGATATGTCATGCATTACACTGTAGAAAGATACATCATGGTTGGTCCAATGCCCATCTTCGTACTTATACCCCTCCCTCTCAGGTAAACAAAAAATCCACGTCTCTTTGAATTGCTCGGCTAACTACAACTGGTGTGCTCTGCCCATGTCAGCTGTGACTGGCTGACTATATAGTTCATGACCAAAACACCAGCTAGATATCATACTTTTGCCACTCTTGCATTCTTTCTTAGTGCAATTGATACTAACATTTGAATAATAATTAGGCAAGAGAGGAGCATATTTGTAACAAAAGCAAAAGAATTCCTAGCCAACAAATGATATCTAGCTATGCATCATTGTTTAAGCTTTAAAGGCAACCTACTTGAGCTGATGCCAGGTCTGTTTTATTGAATACTACAGTAAAAGGAATCTTTGTTGATTCTGCCTCAACTAGGAATCTGCTCAAAGAGAATGGTTCTGCCCTTGGACGATCCATAGAAAAAAGCAAAAGCAGCTGGTCTACATTTGCAACAGGAGGATCCAAAATTTCAGTCTCTCTGCCAAAAACTTGCTCTATCATTCCCCGACCATCTGTCCAGTCAATACCAGAAACCAGCACTCTGTCTCCTACCATAACTTTTTTGTTGATTTTTTTAAGAAGTGCTCTTACTACACACAAAAGTTCCATCCCAACCTTCCCAGGCATCTCATCAACGTTCGCCTTTTCTCTTGAAGTATAACTTCCTGTATCTGCTTCTGCAGTATCAGCAGTAAGTTGTGACCGTAGGTTCCTCTCTTGAAAGACAGCATTTGCCCCATGCAAATGTGGATGGAATTGGTGTTCAACATTCTCCATGGATTTTGCAGTAGAGCTTCCTCCCCCTGCTCCTGAGCATATTTTCCCAGTTCCTGCCACACCAACATAAAAGCCTGAGAACTAATTGTTCTTGCTTCCCATAGATAACATATTGTGTGCCAATGCAGATGTAATACTTGATCAAATGGTGTAACTGCTAATGTGACAGCCGCAGCATGAGTGAAAAGCTCAGGTTTATTCCCAAACTCAACAAAATATACAAGCCAAATGTGTTTTCTTGATTCCATTCCTACATTGTACACAGACATCTGAAGTCCTAGAGGATGGCCACAGTCCTAAGTTATACACACACACTATCATTAATTTTAAACTCTCACAGCCAAGCTCGGGCAATCAGCTATTTACCTGCCCTCCAAACTATGACCCTCATGAAGTTTGCTTGTGCAGACACGACCTTGCCGATGGCTTGATCATAGTTAAGGTCTGTATCCTCTTCACTGAGCTTTTCAGAAACTTGTTGAAGAGGGAGTGGCGATTCTAGACCTGGAGGCCCGCCTGTCCTGGATAACTCTCGTGATCTTTTCCTTGGCAAATCCTTTAATCGAGAAGCTTTAGTACTGTCTGCCCTTTTTCCCACATCTCGTGAACAGCTTGAAGACCGGGAAGGCTCGACTGAACAAGAAATTACTAAAAACGCTTCGCTGGAGAGAGGGTGAGCTCGAGAAACAGTTTGAGAGGGAAATGCGACAGAAAATATGCCTCGGCCATGAGACGAGTGCAGAAAAGAAGGTGCGGGTGTGACAATACGACGACAAATGAAAGGCAATGTAGAGTAATGGGGACCGAAACTGTGTGGATAACAAAAAATTTCATGAGCTCCCATCAACACGAGAAGAGCTTCATGGTTGCTCATGAAAACATCCATCTTGCTTTTTCCATTAAAAGCCTTTTTTTAAAGGTATCCAAAATCCAACATTATTGCTAATCCTCTCATATTCATTCAAAAGAATATGTTCAAGAAGTTGGCATTCCTTGTCCACGATGTTCATCACTTTCAATATTCTATTATTCTATTTTTTATGAACTATTCCATCAAAAAGGGTAGCGATGGAAATGTATAACTATTCATATGGTGAAATTGCAAACTATGGCAAAGGAGGGACATGATTAATTTTTTTACTTCCAAGGTTGGTCGATATTTCTAAACTATAATACAACATTTAGGATCTTTGCTTAATTATACGAATTTTTGAGATCACATGTGCTTGGAAAGGAAGTATCTGAACTTGGAACTGATTAAGGTGTATGGTGGGACATATGTGATTGTTTAAGATGTATAAGGGTTTAGATGGTTAGGGACCCGAGTTTTGATGTGAATAGCCCTTCATAACTTAGGGCAACCCTTTAAGATTCAATGTAACAGATCATGTTGCTTTTATAATGTAAGAGAAGAGATGGTGTACATTTATATAACCAAGGTGGTTTCCTTTTCACTGTGTGTATGCAGAGTGTGAGTTGTGTACTCACTTCATTGTGTGTCTAGAGTGTGAGCTATATTCTCAGCTCTACATGGTACTGAAGCTTGATGGCTAAGTAGATGTGAGGGAGAAGATCAAGTTCCACTAGTAAGTGAGAGTGAAGGCACTAAAATTTGGGATCGAAGTTCATACCATTAAGTGATGTGAGATCTTATGTTAGCCCCAACCCCCTGTTTCTCTTTAATTCTGGTTGTTAGTATCCTACTTTGAAGTGCATGAGACTAAGAAGAGATCTTGTTTGTGAGTCCCTCTCTTCATTTTTCCAATTTCCTTGTGTGGGATTGTGCTTTCTTGGGGGTAATCTTTTGCGTGTGAGGAGATCCTCTTAGAGTTTTGACATTTGTGTGTGTATTTCTAGTTTTTAATGAGTTCCCTATATGACTCATAAAGAGAACCTAGCACGAGCAATACCTAACCTTGGCGACATCCACCCCATCATTCTAGAGGGATCCAATCCATTTTCCCCCATCTAATTTATCTCTTCCATGAATTGTCCTACCCTTCCAAGCCTCTCGAGCATAGCGAATGCCCAGTTAACCAACCCACTTGATTTCCATGCAAAACTTGAAGCACCTCAATTGCTTACTGCCCCATGAAATCAACTGTCACCTACATTTTGTTGATCCATAATTTCCATATTCAGTGTAATTTGGTGATTACCAAAAATCAAGTGTGGATGATTCAACAATGTGGTCCATTATCACAGATGTTATCACGTCACGCCAATTCCAAGATGTGATTTCATTAGGTGCCACTATTTGGACACATTCCTTGAGGGTTTTCAATTCATTTTAAGGCCATATGGCACCATATTCCATGCTATTGTGTGGTATTGTGAATGGAATTTAGGGATTATAGGAGGGTATGATCACTTTTGGAAAACAGATATGCATTTTCATTAACGATTGGGCAGCTCCAAACAACCTTTGTTGTGTGTTGCTTGTATTTTGTGTGTGTGGGTTTTCAAGCGTGGAGTCATGATGAACCTCAACGAGGGTGCTTAGGAAGTTAGGAGAGCAGGCGGTGGCACTGAGACTAAGGGGCATGGCAAAGTTAGGGTGTCAACTAGTAGCATTTGACAGGCATGTCAGGCAACAATGGTGTGGGGATGGAAATCCATCAAAAGGGCAGACTTTAGAGTCTAATAAAATTTCCATAAAAATAAAGATTCCTAGAAGATGGTTGGATCTATGAGCTAAGAGCTGTAGACGAATCTAGAAAAAATAAGCCATTGTAACTTGTGAATTATCGTGTTTAGGGTGAAAAAGGAGCTAATCAACAATCACAATTTGACCAAGGTAGCGAGACGGTTGTGGGAAGGGATCTACAAATCAAGTGTGGGTGGCACATGCCTCATTCTCTACAGGAGGGAGTCATGATATATATTAAATCAACAAATATGTATATTAAGTCATGATATATATTAAATCAACAAATATGGAAATGAGGGAAATAATTCAACAGCCATGAGCACAAAGAAAGAAATCATGATGATCTAGGAGGGAGCATGGAAGTGGAAAAGTTGTTGAAGACTTAATGAGGAAAGCTACAGCTCTATGTGGAAACACATTTTAGAAGCTCCCAACTATCTTCAAAATATAGTTCTCTCTTCAATCATATATGGGTAGTGCCGACCCTCGTGGGGCATAGATAATAGAGGTGACCTTTGATCGACGAGATGATAGTAAGGTTGTAGGGGGTGATGGATCGAATCCTCAGATGGTTCATTTCTATGGAAGTGTTTTTCTCCCTTGTTTAATACCTATGGAAGTTAGGGAGTACAATCCTATTGAAGCCATTCTTGAATTCCATTTTTTAGCAAATTTTGAAAAGATTGTACCTTTAGGCTAAAGATTGTAGTTTTCAATGTTTGATGTCCTCTTACTTACAACCATCTCCTTCCTTAGATTGACCATAGATGAAGGGCTCCACATGTAAGGATTGGTGGTGCTAGTGGCTCACTCTTCAATACCCTGGTGAACCAAAGGTGAAGGCTCCCTTGTTTCTGGGCTACAGTGGCCTGGGAAGACAAAGACTCCCCTGTTTCTTGGTGAAGGTGGCCCGAAGGATCCATCATTTCTAGGCATAGGTGGTCATACAAGCATGGAGCATGGTGGTTCAAATGAGGGATGACATTTTTCAAGGTATTGTGTATTTGTGCAGCACAGGCCTCGCCTTTCTCCATCATAGCATCTAAAAGTGG
Organism: Dipteris shenzhenensis; assembly: GCF_047967505.1. Taxonomy (NCBI): domain Eukaryota; kingdom Viridiplantae; phylum Streptophyta; class Polypodiopsida; order Gleicheniales; family Dipteridaceae; genus Dipteris; species Dipteris shenzhenensis. The sequence goes on along the minus strand of NC_141603.1, from coordinate 4,016,972 downwards.
CAACTCATCTTGAAGAACCCTCATCGATTGTCCATGGTATTTCTCATGAACCCTTCCACTGGGTCTTGCCCTCCATTACTGTTGCACCTATATGATATTGTTTCTTCAAAATTATTAAGTCAAAAGCAATGGGACTCTCTAAGAAATTTAAGGAGTCAGGGCTATCCCAATCTTTTAAAGGAACAAGTGGTGCTCTTGGAGTCTCATCTCTGTCTTTTGTAAGAATAAGTAGTGCTCTAGAAGTCTCATTCAATGTGGAATAAGGCGACATGTCGGGGTTACAAAGCTAGGGAATAGCCAACAATTTTTGCAGTTTTGACAACATACAAAAACCTTCCACATGAAAAAGGCATGAATTGTTCTATCACTATTCAAATGGGTGTTACATTGCATAATGTCAGAGGCAGGGCCACTAAAGGAAAGCCTAGCAGTGGAACATGGAGACAGTTTCCACATCTTCATCTCAGTTCACAATCACCTAAAACGACTGCCTTTGCTTTCCAACAACATCTAGAACCCGCATTGTGTAGGCTCTATTTATCTAGTTTTCTTAGGAATTGAGAATCCAAAGCTACGAGAGGGTTGTGATGTTGGAAGAAGCAAAGGAGGTATTCTATTCTATGATTTCTACATTTCCATCTTTTGCCAATCTAGCCTTGTGTGCATGTTTGCTCATTGGTAGAAAATGAAGAAAGGTTCAGAAATGCACTTTCGATGAGATGATCAAGTGTGAGAGGGTGACTAGTAATATTTGGCTTGGTCAAGGCAGGCAGAACTTCAGAAGTGACATGGCCTTTTCCATTTTCACTCGAATGATAGGTAAGGGATGCACTCCCAAGCAAGCGACTTGCACTATACCTAAAGGTAAGGAAGGCGAGACAGAGGAAGCAAAAAAAACTATGGCGATTGACCAGGGTATCAGCTTCTTTTGATCGAGTTTTTGCTGGGGTCCAAGGGTCCAACAATAGTGCATCAATCTGACTCTTGAGCCTAGTATTTGTGTGTTTTCCCCTAAAACCTATCGTACATGGAGTGTTTTCTGCTTGCAACTTTCAAGTGCCTATCGGCACAAAGCTCAAGAAAGGGAACCCTTAATTTATGTCATTCTTGGTGCCTCACCTACCCATATCAATTCAAGATATTGAGAATGGATGGCTTTGTCTTATCCCAAAAAAGAAAACACTAGAGGCTAAAACAACGCCATTGTTCGAAGACTATAAATCATGTTGTTGTGTTTCCACCCAATCAAAGATATAATAATGAATTGACAAATCATGTGCTTGTCTAAACCTTCTCGTTAATCGGACTTGCCATCCAATAAAAGGAGTTGATAAGGCTAGTTGGTCCTTGAGGTAGACATAAGCGAGTTCTAGTGGTTGGCCATTATTATTTCTCTTTATATATCCTCACTTCTTCTCAAGTCCCTAGGGTCTAAGCTACACAAAATATCATTTGCTTCCATGAAATTGCATTGTAGTTACCTTTTCTTGAATGCCCTTTCATGGTTCCTGAATGCCCCGTTTCATGATTACCTAATTCAAAACTAGCTTGGGATTTCCCATGGCATTACACAGTTTGAAATATTATAAATGTCTATACCAATATATTAATGATTGATTTCTCTTGCACCCCGCCTCTGATTAGCCATTTCTTCACTTGTCAATAGTTTCTAGACCATGATAGGCTTAGGCCCCTCCACATCCAATCATGATTGCCTCACCAATACATTCCTTATAGTTATGCTTGAAAATTGTATGGAAATGCTAGATGCAAACTCAACATTTCAAATTCCCTCTAATGATTGAATATGACTTTCTATTCAAAGACTAGATTAGTTTAATCATTTACTATAAAGGCTAGAATTGTGCTTCGTGATTGAATGTTAGTAATCTGATGTTAGGGGTTTGCAACCTTTTTTATGCCCCCAATGCCATCATCGAGTGCCCAAAAATGGTGGTGGGTTTTGAAAAAAGGTTGCAAACACCCCCACCCATTTTTAGGCTCAAAGAAATTAAGAATGTCTTAATTTGTTTTTTTTTAATTGGGGCAATGGAGGCCCCAAAATGGTTGTAGACCCACCAACACTGGTGTTGCAGGTTATACAACCATTTTGGGGCCTCCATCATCATTTTTGGGCCTAAAAAACAAAACTTAAACCATGTAAGGCCAATTTGGTGCCTCCACCAACATTTTTGGGCCCAAATAAAAAACTTAAACCATTTTTGGGCAAAAGAAATGATTAAATAATTAAGAAAAGGGCTCCAATCCTAGAATTACCAACAAACCTTCCTTTCTTTCTAGTTGGATAAAATATTTAGGTCTAACAGCCAACAATGCCAATTGGCGGTGAGGGATAAAAATTTGGTTTAAGCTTCTTTTTTCTTTTTTGGGGGGGGGGGAAGCAGGGGGGGCAATGGTAGTCAAGGCCCCAAAACGGTTGTAGATCCCCCAACATCAATCCTAATGTGGGCATTTTAGGGTCTATAACCATTTTTAGGCCTCCACTACAATTTTTGGTTACCTCCTTTTTGTGTGCCAAAAATGGCATGAGGGAGAAAAAAACATGGCAAGGAGATTGGGCTACTCAAGAAATGTTGCTCCAAATATCACCTGCCTCATTCCCTAGTGGAGTGTAGTGTATGTTGAGACTAATATCATGGGCTTCACTTTGAGCCATAAGTGTTGTGAGCATGGAAACTAATATCATGTGGGGCTTCACATTGAGCCACAAAGTGGTGGTAACCCTCTAGAGACAAAGATTTTAGAATAGGCAATTTGTATAGCTAGAGGTTAAAGTTCAAAGCATAAGGAAATAGCAAAGTAAGAGTAATGTTAAAGAAATAAATGTCTCCATCATTCGATAGATTCACAAGCTCATGACATGTGTCAAAGACATGAGATCAACACAAACTCAGATGGGATTCATAGGAGCTTGAGAGCTTTCATCACAAGACAAAGGTAGTTTTACCCTAGTAATAAAACACATAAACTAGCATAACTCTTATGGATAATTACATCATTTTGGAGTTAGTGATGTTCATGGAAATCTCCTCTTGAGCACTTGGGCTCCAAATAAACCATGTGATTGCTTTGGAGCTCATGGTTTCATGGAGATCATTGAGACAAAAATGGTGTGCTTGCCATTTTGACCCCAAGTGCTCAAGAATTGATCAATATGTGATTGCAAATGGTGTGAATATTTAACATTGCATAAGGTAAGTGATAAGGATTGGACAATCAAAATTCATCTTTATGCATTGTCCAACAAGTTGTTTTGATAAAATCCTAAAATGGTTTGAAATGTAGAATCTAAGAATTAAAACAGAGCTTGATATTATCTTGAAATTGCTCTTTGATATTGAATCTCGAGTATTTGGAATCAAATCATCCATGCAATCATTTTGGACAAAGTGATGATTTCCAACTAACCAGGTGGCCAATTTGAACCCAAATGATCAGGATCTATGTCCTTAATGTCAAGGAGAACAACTTATGAGCCTTTGAGCACTTTGGCTTCAAAATCAAATGCATGGTCCTTTGAGCTCAAGTGCTCAAAGGTTGATGTCCCTGATGCCCACACCTACTAGCTAATTGTTTGGAGGAGCCTTGAGCTCCAAATAAACCGCATGATCAATTTGAGACCAAGTGTTTAAGCATCGATGTCCTTGGGGTCCAAGGGATTAAATATTGAGTGTTATAATTCCTAATCAACTATGTGGATGATTTGACTCCAAGCTCTCAAATGTCGATGCCCTTATTGTCCAAGGACATCAGAGCACTTGGGCCCAAATCAATCAGGCGATCATGTTGAAGAATAATTGACCTACAAATTGACCGCATGGTTGTCTTGGGCCCAAGTGCTCAAGAGCTATTGTTGGTGATGTCCATTGACATCTAATCTTAAGCAATTGGGGGTCAAATCAACCACACATACATTTTGGCATAGGTGGTTCCTCTCCAAACCGATCTCATGGTCACACACAATTTTGAATGCAACTACTTTAGAAAATTTAATGAGGATAGACCTTCCCTTACATTCCTTGCAAAACTTGGGAAGCTTTATTTTTTGCTTTAATAGTTTGCCAAATTGTGTCCATTGTCCCTAGCTTGCTAAAGTTGTCTCAAGTATGGTGCCACTCTCTTGTTCCTTCCATGAAAGATGTTTGAAAGTCTTGACAACTCCACCAAAAGCTTGACTGTGCGATTCAACAAGATACTTGTGCTTTTTTTTCATAAACTTTTTTTCAAATGTGATGTCTAACAACCATGTGGCCATGTAAAGATAATAGATGCAAACTTATAAAAATGTATATCTAAGATAGAAAACGTGCTAGCATATAAAGCTAAAAATTATACTCTATATGATTTGTCTAATCTTTAGTTACTTAATGATATGGTGCCTTGACTAGATTGAGAATGATATCAACTTTTACAATACTTTAGTGCCTCAATTGAGTGTTATCCTGAGATGACAATAAAGCACGTCTTTTGAATGTCTTCTACTCTCAAGGTTGTGAGAAGTTGTTATCCTAAGAATGATGTCAATTCTTGCAATGCTTTAGATGCTTCAATGGAGTGTTATTCTTTGAGATGACAACAAAGCATATCTTTTGAATGTCTTCTACTCTCAAAGTTGTGAGAAGGGCTTGTGTTCTAACATCCTATGGCATGAGTTCGGCAATGGTATCTAGCATGTGTGGCTCCTTACAAAAATTGCGCTCAGCACACCTACATGGAAATGCATTCACTCCCCATATGAAATGTATGGTGGGGCACCAAAACAATGAAGAACATCAATTTCAAAGCTCTTTTCTCTTCTAAAAGGATAGTTAATTCTATAATTGCAAGGGAGGCATCTCCTTGCTTCCTATCTTCTTTAGGTTCCACTTCAACCCCTATCATAAACTCTTGGACGTGTCCACGCTTTGAATACTCTTGAAGTGCTAAAGAGCCTACATGGGTATCTATTCTAGAATCTTAAAGTGTGCTTGGCCTAGTCTTACTTCCTCATCCCATTGCTATTTTGCTTCTCTTCTTTTCTTTTTTGCTTCTACGTTTTATATGAACCATGGATGGGAGACCCTTTTTGAACCCCTCTTTTGCTTCATAGTTTTGGACTTGGCATTGAAGAATCCTTCATGTATTATCTGCTGTGTAGATGACATTTTTTTGACCTTCTAATGGTTTCATCTCTATGAACCATTCCTGATGATTTCTCATGTGAGATGATGCACCGCTGTCGATGTACCAAGGATCCTGTTCTGCTTAGTTGACTTGATAGCTAAAATCCTCTTTTGGATTGTAGTCAGTGTCTAGGTACACTATATCAATTTGCTGCATTTCCTCGCTTGCAAGAAACATATTCCCATGCTCATTTGCAAAATTACTATGACTAGAATGTCCACCACGATGATTTCCTCTATCGTAAAAATTTCCTCGATTGCTACTGGATTGACCACTTTGGTAGTACTGCTTCTTGTGGCAATCTCTTTCATAGTGTCCAAACTTATGATACATGTTGGTGGATGCATTCCCTCGTCCTTGGAATCTTCCTTGATTGGAATGATTTCCTCTTAGCTGATGCTATTGTTGAGGATGATGCTGATGTTGATTCTGACTTTGCTGATGATGGCCTTGTTGTTGCTAATGATTACCACTTCACTAGAATGATCTACCTTTGCCTCTGCCTCTGCTTTTGTCTGAAGTTGTGAATGCCTGATCATTAGAATGACCTTTGCATGCTTGAATGGCTTGTGTCCTGAGTTCTTCACTAAGTAGAACTGACTGGACTTCTTCTAGTGTCAGAATTTGCCGTTGGATGGCAATACTCTGGACTAGATTCTCATATCCCTCTCCTAGTCCATTCAGGATGACTTGAACCATTTCTACTGGATTCATGGTCTCTCCTACTGCTACGAGTTGATTGTTGTAATCTTTAATTAGGAGTACGTAAGCATGACTGGTTTCGCTGCTATTGCAGAAACTCTGGTTGATTTACTTTCTCAGTGTGAGAATCCTAAATGTGTTCTTGGACTCATAGAGAGCTGCGAACATATCCCATGCTTCTTTCGATGTCTTGACTATGTTGAGCTGTCCTAGCATGACATCTTGCACATTCTGCTTAATCAGATCATATGCATACTTATCTTTCTTATCCCATTCTGCCTGTGCTCAGGCAATAGTAGGATCTGCTATAGGTGCAAAAACAATTTGTGTAGCTGTAGATCCTATTGTAGATCCTGTTGCTAGTGCTGTTGTGACAATAGGTGGAGTAGAGCTACTGCTGGCTAGATCATCCAATGGTCTAGGTGTAGATCCATCGACATACTGCCATTTATCTTGAAGTACTAGAATGGTCTCCATTCGGTATTTCCATGTGCCGTAATTGGAGTTGTCTAACTTAGTAGATGCCTCCAGATTGAGGTTGCTGGTCATAGACATGGTGCAAGAAATGTACTTAAAGTGTCGTGAAAATCACTATATGAATCAACTACAAAACACTGACTGTGCCAAGTGAAATCTAAACTATCATGAAGATAGAACTGTAATAGATAAAATCTAATCTGAATTACAAGGCTTTGTGGCAAATGATGCCGAGGATAGCCAAGAGGCTTTACAAGGCTGAAAATGATGTGCACAATGCCATGAAAATAGCCAAATAGGCTTTCCAGTGATGGCATGTGTGTGTGAAATCAAATCATGTGCTATCTGTCCACTGAACAATCGGCAATGCCTCTGAACACTCTGAAGTCTGCTCACTGAATTGATGAATGTCAGGTTTTAGGTAATGTGATGATGTGAAACCGTATGTGAGCATTTGGGGAGATTCAAAGCCTCCCCTCTATGGCAATCTAGTCTACTTTGAACTAGATCTATATGAATCATCGATCGATGAAAGAACAACAAATAATTTCTTTTCTTCTTTTTAAGTGCTGGGTCAGATGCGTTGATGTAGAGACTAATGTGCATGTAGGAAGTGGTTTTGTCTCGGTGAAGCTCAAAAGTTAGTGATACTTGCACCAAAATGTGTGTGTGATGTGACAAGTGTGTAGAGCATGAAAAATTGAGCGACTTTCTTTTTTGGAGCGCCCTCAAATTTTTCCTGGATCAAGAGATACGGCTGATCTAGGGGGAGGGGCAAAAGGAGTGCAAATGTGCTCAATGATGATGTGCCATTGTGGTCACATGCAGTGATGATGTGGCACTGTGCCTAATAAGAGGTGTGCCTATGAAGCAGTGATGAGGTGGCAATTGTGTGCACATGCAAGGTGCATAGTGTGCTTGCAAAGTGATAACTGTGCCTACAAGGGGTCAGAGTACCAGGTGGCACTAATGATGTAGCAGTGTTGGTTGGTCAAGCTGGTCAATGATGATGTGGCATATGCTGATGCAACCTTTGACTTTGACTTTGATTGCCAAGGTGGAATGCTGTGTGGCACCTGGACCTACCTATATGGTAGTGATGATGTGGTCGGTTGGTGATGTGGCACCTAGGATGACACGACAGATAAGATGCCTTGATGATGTGGTAGCCTCACGGGGCTGCTGATGTGGAGGGATAAGACTGATGTGGCAGCCTCACGGGGCTACTAACATGGCAATTGGATAGAGTTATTGATGTGGCATGATAAGATGACACATGGAGGATAAGGGCTCATGGGGTACCACGTGTCGAGGACGGAGATCTCTAGATTCTATCGGAATCTACTAAGATTCCATTGATGGAATTTCTTCAAGATGGTGCAGGAGATGTTGACGGAGATGGCTTCGTTGTAGGAGGTGCCTGCTCATAGGTGAGGGAGTCACTGCTGGAGAGGCCGCATGAGCCTTGACTGATGTAGAGCTTGGAACGCTATGGTCACTCGAGCTGGAAGTTATGGCGCTATGCTTTTGGAGTACTGCTGTCGTGCTGGAGGCGCCTCATATGTTGGAGGAACAGTAGGGTCACAAAGTCATTCTTGGATATACTGATCGTTTGGTGCTCGAAACAAGGGCACTGTCCGAGGAGAAGCCCCAAAATATTCGCGCTCATGTACTGCAAGATACACTTCAAGCACCGACACAATTATGGCATTTGCTTTTCATCGTGATCATCCTTCGGAGGTAGCTCAAGTGCTGAGGGCCTTGTCGAGGTTGCCTTGCCTAGAGTTAGCGCTAGGGGCTGCTGCTATGTGAGCGGCTGTGTGAGTTGGCTGCTTGAGCTGTTGCGCTAGCTGTTTGCTTGTTTGTGCGTTGGGTCATTATAGAGCTAGTCATTATTGTTGGCTACTTGTAGGAGTCATTATAGTCAGCTGTGTTGCATGACACGCTTGTAGGAGCTATAGAGCCGTGTCACGTAGGCGATATAGAGCTTTGACACATATAGAGTAGGCGATATAGAGATGTAGAGATGTGTAGGTAAGCGATATAGAGTTCGATACAATCATGTAGAGCTTCGTTTGTTGCTGCTGTCCTTGTTGTTGAGCTGCGGCTAGGAGCTCGATGGCTAATTGTGCATGAGCAGTGCTATAGTTGCCTATTGTTGCATTGAAGATAGTCGTTGGCAGACTTGTACTAGAAGAAGAAGGGCTGGTGCAGCTTGTGTTGGAGCGTTGTCAACCTGATATTGTTAGAGAAGCAGCCAAGCTAAAGTTCTCTTCTTAGAACTAGACTCTCACACCTCTCTCTTTCTCAATATATGAACAAAACAACACTAAGAATCTCTCTTTCTCAATTATAAAACTCTCATTGACAAAATGAATAGAATTCGATAGAAATTCTCTCAAAGAACTCTCAATGAATGGAATTTTTCTCTCAAGGAAGAGAACACTCGATCTCTCAATCTCTGAATCACTCTTGCACTCTCAAGGATTGCAATGCCTCAGCGGAAGGCAGAACCATGCTCTGATGCCATGACAAAATATGAAGAGGGGAGAAGAGAAGAGTGGAGATGAGTAGAGAGGGCACAGCTAGAGAGCACACCACAAATGACTAACTATACACTAGATTTAGTTGAAAAAGTAGAATATATACAAACCCATTTAGGGTTAGAATTAGGGTTAGGGCATCTAACCCTTTCCTTTATAGCACTCTATAAGGTTAGTACTATGCACATATGATCACATGATGGTGCTATGCACACATGATCACATGATGTTGAGGGTGAACTCTCAACATCTAGCCCTTGAGCAAAAAATATAGGTAACATTCTCCATTTTTTCCAACAAGTAAAACATATATAGGAGCAATATAAAATGTTTAATCATGTCAAATAGTAAAGCTTCAATATTTCAGAGTAATTGTATCTAAAACTTTAAGAAAAGAATCAAAAGATGCTAGAAAATTACTTGTTCTACCCTACAACATGTATAGAAAATAGTAAAGAGTTTTTTCTAACAACTAGTCTATCCAAAAAAGTCATTGCAAGGACTACAACGTCCTTTTCAACAAGATATTGTAATAAATCATATTTGCACCATGATCTCGATCATTGGATGCCAGTGTCACAACTGTTGCAATCCCCCTCTCATTCTTTGTCTAACGAAATACCGAAAAAGGTGGTTGGACTCACCTCTGCCAATCAAGGTAAAACAAAAGTTAGACTGTTGTTTCACAATTGTAACCATAAGCTTCAATGCCCAACCACACTTGTTATCCCTATCCATCTCAGCAATTCAACAACAAGAAAAGGGGGAGATTGAAATGATGTACAAATTAATCCTACAAGTTTTATCCCTTTTTGAGGTGCTTAAAATTATTTTAGCATTCAAAGGTAAGTCCTTCTAATTCTTCCAATGCTAGAAAGAGTGTAAGCAATAAAAATGTGCTCAGGGTCTCCAAATGCAAGAAAAGGAAAGTTGAAAAGATATATCAATTCTTCTTGCAAGTTCTTTTATTTTTTAGGTACTCAAAATTATTTGGGCCCTTAATGGTAACTCCTTCTAATTCTTTTTATGCAATAATATATGAGATAAAAAAAGCTAAAGACTTTCAAATGCAAGAGACGGACGGTTCATATAGTAAATCCAGTTCCCATTTTTTGAGGTGTTTAGTGGTTAAGGGGGCATGGCTAAAGTGCTCATTTCTTTTTTGGTTCTATCCCTCCTTTAAAAAAAATCAATCATGTGGCAAGAAAATGGCAATGATATCACATAGTCTCAAAGTGCAAAATAGGGGTCATCTATGTAATTTACATGCATATAAAATAGTATGCCATAGAGTTTGCGATGACCTAAACTAGATTTTATGTGCATAATGTTTACAAAATGCCCCACCAACTTCAAGTAGTAAAGGGAAGTTGCTGAACAATACTAAGATCAAAACATCACTACTTTTTCTTCATTAAGAAACAAAGTGCAAGAGTGTTGTGCTCTTTTTTAGGCTTCCATTACTGGTGTCTCAAATCATATCAATGAGATAAGGTGCTATCATTACAAGGAGTAAAATTTCTTGAATCAGCATGGGTGAATCAGCATGGAAGCTCTTGTAAGTAACCCGAACTAATATCCCTATGGGTGGCTACCATTTTTGGCTATGAACCAATGGTGCAGTGGTGGCTACCTCTTAGTAGGGGCCTCCTTATGTTGCTCCAAGCACTCAGCCAATGGCAATAAGCAACATGGAGAAGCATGATAGTTTAGAGTACTCTCCCACATAATAAGGAATAAGGAGGAGTCTCCCACGTAATAGTTTAGAGGGAGTCTCCCACGTAATAAGGAAGGTCCTCAGGGGATTGCATCTTGCAGTTCAAGTCAGATATTGCCCGTTTGGGACCTCGGGTTTAACGTATCATTGCTTGTCATTCTTTACAGCTCATGAGCTCGATGATGATGCAAAAGATGGGCCATCCCTTATAGTTTGGCAAACAAGGAAGAAGAGCGTCTTAATAGTGGGTAATAATCCACTTTTTGCTATTGTGAAGGCTGCCTTGCGCTTTGCGAGCACCCAGCTTTTATGTAACCATTCAAAGAGAAGGGGGGCACAATATAATACAAAATGGTAACTATGTGGAACAAAGGTGGAACGTTGTATGGCAAAAATGGGCCTAAAGTCATTTGCAACAAAGTCCAAGGCTTCCCCATGTCCAGCAGATCACTCGGCCTATAAGATAAGGAGCAAGGAAAAGTTCATGGGAAAAAAAGGTAACCTCCCACAAGACGGGAGAAAAAAAGGTAACCTCCCACAAGATGGGGAAAAAAGGTAACCTCCCACAAGACAGGAAAAAAAATCATTCCACACTACTGTCAAGGCCTCCCTTGAGCCTCGACGAGCTCTCAGCCATCATACATCTGTTTAAGGAGGATGGATAACATGTTTTCATAGATGAGAAATCTAGGGAGTAGGAGGTCGCTTCCATGCTGTATACTTGGGGGGCAACCTCCATGCTATATATCTCAAGAGGATGTCATCCATGTATCATAATGAGTGATTAAATCCCTTAGTGACTATTTCTCTCCCAGGTTCCCATGAAATTATATTCAAACTAGAAAAGGTATAAATTGCACCAAAGAGGGGAACCTGTAAACCCCATTAGTGTGCCAAATACTTGTTCAATATCATACCACCCAAGGATAGGTGCCTGTTAGAGAGGAGCCAAGTATTAATCTCTATGAGCTCCTCCCTTGATAATGGTTGGGTACGGCGTTTTGTTTCATCGTGCCAATTTGCTTCTCCTTCGCTCCTAGGAACAATAAACTCCTTTTATGAAAAAGAGAAGGTTAGGGAAGCAAGTTCCTACATGACTTGAACGAGGCCAATTTCCCCTCATAGGGGGATGTTCTTGAAACATTTTCCAATGTCAGCCATAAAAGCACATGCCAGCTTCTTGGGTAAATTTATCTTCATGCCATAGACTGACTTGACAATCCAAAAGGCTTTGGAGGGGACCCCTAAATCTTCCATAATGGATTATTGCAATCTTGCTCTTGCTTTCATAAGAGGTTCCACACATGCTTGTAAGGACAAAGTTAAAATTGATGCTATCTTCAAGAAAAAACAGTGTAACATCTAATTCGAGAACTATAACCTCAAAATGAGAACTCTAGAGGAATCTTTCAAAGATTCCCTTCTTTTCATGTGAATTTTACATATTTTTCAAAGCGATGGCGATTTTGCACAATGTCTTTTGCCAAAAGACATAAAAACCATATTTTTTGGGAAATTTTTCAACAATAGTTTTTCAGAAAACAGGCATGAAAACCTTTACTTATAATACAAAATCCACATAAAATACAATAATGTCTCAAAACCATTACAATATGGACCTATGCATCCAATGCAAATAAAAGGGCCATGGCATGACATATTTCAAAAGTCTAATATGCTGAAATTACATTGCTTCACAAATATACATGCCATTGATTCTACAAAGAATAGTACTCATCCTCGGATCCTATACCTTCAAATGCACTAGAGCTAAAGCTTTGTGGGGTAAAAGTTGTATGACCCTTCCTCCTCCAAACTATCCACTAGAACATTCTCTAAGTCAACCTAGCCAAGTTGAGATGCCACCCTCTTTCTTGCATGAAGTGTCTTGGCTTTAACTTGTGCACTGCATCCAATCAATGTCTTTGAAGTCTTTCAGGATAATGTTATGTATTGTGTCACCTTTGGCAATTGCTCTGCTTGTCTCAATTGAAATGCATATACCAAAATATCTAACCTAATTGCTCAGTCAATGATATCATCTACCAATCTCTACCTTGCTTGCTTTATTAAGCTATATGCTTGTGGTCAATGATATCATTGACCGCGTGAGCCAAAACCTTTAAAAGCTTTAAATTATTTGAAAAAAAGTTAAACTTTTTGTAGATACATATTTTGGTACTTCTGACATCAGGAATGAGATTGGAAGGTCCCGAAACCCTAAAAACGATTGCAAATATGGGTACCTTCTGATGATTTTTTGAAAAAGCCTAGAGGGAAAAGCATGTGCCCACGTGTTAGGTCGATGATATCATCAACCTCACACACGTTTGGTCGATGATATCATCGACCAAATGCATGCCAAGTCGATATCATTGACCAAGAGCCGGGTGCATACTTTCCCATTTGGGATTTTCAAAAAATCATCAGAAGGTATCCATGTTTGCATTCGTTTTTAGGGTTTTTGGGCCTTCTGAGATCATTTGTAATGTTAAAAGTACCAAAATATGAACTATAAAAAAACTAGTTTTTTTCCTCAAATAATTTAAAGGTTTTGTCACTCAAATAAAAGTTTTCCATTCTTTCTCTATGTGATTTAAAAAGTGGGTGAAAAGTCTCATTTGGACAATAATGAGTAGAACATGCTATTAGGTGCAACAAGTTAAGATAATAAAAGTTATTTTTTGATAAAAATACAAAGGGCCGGGGAAGGTAAAATCTTTAAGACTTTGAGAATATAGAAAATCAAAAGATATTTTGCGATATAGTGGAGGCCCTTTTTAATTTATAGGCATGATATTTGAAAAATGTATGAATTCTGTAAGTTTTTAGTTTTTGACTATGCAAAATATAGCTTTTTTCTTAAAAAGTTATAATTTTAATGAATTTTAGAGGGAATCTTAAAACGGGTACCAATGTTGCATACCTGAAATAGATGTTACACTGTTAAAACACGTGTAGGGGCATTTGTAGTCCACCGCCTAAATGAATTTTTGTGTGCTTTATATGTGCACATCAAGTAGGGAAGAGAGTGATTTTCAATAAGTGGACAAACCTTAAAAGATACAATATCCTTGGCCAATCGGTCAAGGGAGTCCCCATGCTCAACCCTCATAAAGTCAAGGTTGGGTAGTCTTTCTCGTGCAAGTGAAAAGATAAGCGTCGTGATGGGGTAGAAGACGGTTTGTCTATGGAGGTGACTAAGAAATGGGATGTAATCCAATCCATCTCTCTTTGTATTTCAATATAGTGTGAAGGGTATAAGGGATCCCTTTAAAATGGGAATTTTGAGTCCATCATGTGTTTCCAGAATGCTTCACACATAATTCAAAGGGTTTAGTTAAAGCTTGGAGCTTCTCTACATCTTGCTTTCCCATTAAGAGTGAAACTTGGTGCCATGCATCCTCTCCTTTGGAATGTGGTTTAGACCCTTTTGTATCTCCTTTCTAAGTAGTTCATTTCCAATCAAGTTTGTATCCACAAAGTGGGTCATTCATGGATCAAGACAATGGAAAGAGATGTTGACTTTCAATAGAAGGCCTTCTCTTCTCAACCAACTATAGCATAGGATAGCTAAGAGTACATAAGAAGCAAGAAAAAATTATATGCCCATATCGACTAGCCAATTCTTGTGTGGATACTACAATGTCTAATGTAGACATAAGAGGCATCCTACAAAGTATCAATCTTCTTATATCTAATGTAGATATAAGAGGCATCCTATAGATTATCAAATTTCCTTCTGATCAAACATTATAGTTCTTGAACACAATCTACTATGATACCAAATCCATTTCTAGACAATTGCTAGGAAGCTTTCCCACCATCAATTACTTGATGATGTACTCAAATAGCTCACCTCTAAATTTACTCAATTAAATATTTGTCTTCCAAATTGTAAGAGATGGTCAAAGTAGCACTCTTTTGAGTATGACTATGTGAGTTTGAACCTTCAAGCCTTATGGGAAAAGGGGTTAGGCTAATTGCATATGTATTTTAGTAATGGTGGTCTATCATGCTATAATTTTGTGCCACACAAAAAAACCTCTATCAATTTCTTCATATATCCCATGGTTGAGATATCAAGGATTGCATATGAGATTTAAAATAAATAAATGAGTCAAGTCAGAGAAATGACATGGTCACAAGGATGACACAAGTCATGGCGACATGGTCACATGATGACACAAGTCCATGGAGAGGACATGGTCATCGGGATGGCATAGTCACATGGGCACATAGTCATCAGGAGGACATATCATCCAAGTGCATGGTCATGCATCAACTTGAAGGGTCTTCATGTGTCACACAATCACGCTCTGCCGACCTCTGCAAACCTGACTCATAGGACACTCTGCCAACCTTTGCAGACCTAAGGTGGCATAGATGTTTCATCCAACAATGCCTTGTCAAATACAGGGTTGTTGTAGGCGGTGCACATGGAGTAGTTACAATGCATCGACTTGGAACAAGCTGACCATTGCAGAAGACATGAAGAGACTCAGCGGCAAGATGGCTAAGGAGGATGAGGGGACAATCAATAGGAGAGAGGGAGGGGATTTCCCATTCGAAAGGCAAGGGTGAAGAGGGGAGATGAGGGGGATGGGGATTCATTCAACATTGTATGGGGATTGAGAGTGAGAAGGAGAGAGGCTAGAGCTACGAGCTCGCCTGTTGCATTGTTATGGTGTATTGCTACCGTGGATGAGTGATCTATGATCTTGCTTCAGAGAGATTGGTGTATAAGGATCCCTTCATTCTAAGTTAGGCACTTGCTTGTGTTATGCTCTTGTCTATTGCTTTATTGGTTATCTGTCATTAGCGTTATTCCTTCTTATCTCCTTTTGGAGTTTTTTCTCCCTGTTCCTGCACTCAGCACTTATCACTCTTCTTATTCTAGCATTCAGCACTCCATAGCACCTTCAACTAGTGTTGTGTCATAAGTTCATGCATCACACAGTGTAGTGCAAACAACATAGAGTTGTGTCATAGGTCTACACATCACCCACTTCATGCTTCTCACATCAATGGTCTTATCAATTCATTGATGTACATGAAGGTGATGGAAGCTTTTCTAAACATTTCCATGTCAGTTGTCTTCATGAATAAAAGGAAGGAGTTGAATGCAACGTTCAATGGTCTCCCTTGGAAGAAGGTGGTCAAGTTATTAGAAATGAACCAAATAGCATGGATAAACCAAAGTGGTTGTGCTAGTTGGGGGGAAGGGAGGGGGTGGGGGGAACCCTGGAGGGGGGATTAGAGGAGGTATGGGAGGTTTAGTGTGCTTGGTGTGTGGGGTGGTTAAAAATAGAGTGTAAAGGGAAATTTTCATGGGGGGTACATAAAGGAATAATTCATAGTTGGGAAGTATACATGTGTGTGTGTGTGTGTGTCTATGCATGCATGCATGCATGTATGTGTGTGTGCACACACATGTGTGTGTAATGAAATAAGTGTTTGTGTGTAAGAGATGCATTTACTAATCAAAATTATTGTGTATGCGTGCATGTGTGTGTGTGTGTGGCCCATCCCAACCAAAGGGTAAGACCACAAGGTGGGAGTAAGCCCACCATGTGGAACTTACTCCCAACCTACTGACAATAAGTGAATAAAAGTGGATCTATATGATAAGTGTAAAAATGAAAAAATGATGCCCATAGTAAATGCATAAACCACTTCTGCAAAATAGATATAAAAGTTAGTAAAAAATAAGGCGGATCACAAAATGACTAGAGATTATCCATGCTAAAGAATTATCCAATGGATGTGAATACTATATGGCACTAGTTGGGGACTAAAGGCTAGTTTGGAAATCAAAGTGTGTGTTTAGATTAAAAAGTCCCATCAATAAATGAGCCATATAATTAATTCATCAATTGGATAAAAAGTAAAAGAAGGGGAACATACAAGGAAAAAATGCTTGAGACATCTATGTTGAAAATGCAACAAGTAAGGGGGGGGGGGCAAGGTGGGGAGTGATGATATTGAGACTGATAAGGGTCAAGAAAAGGAACTCTAGAACATGTTGAGGGAGAGAAGGCGG